>NC_137263.1:572451-852451 GCF_053477335.1 Acartia tonsa
CATACTTCCATCATTAATACATAGATAGATAAATAGATAATTAAATATATAGTAAGATAGATAGATAGATAGATAGATAAGTATACCTGTCCTCTGCTAAATGTTTAAGTAATTCCTCTGCTATAAACATACTTCCTTCATTAATAGATAGATAGATAGACAGACAGATAGATAGATAGATAGATAGAAAGATAAGTATACCTGTCCTCGGCTAAATTTTTCAATAATTCTTCAGCTATAGACATACTTCCTTCACTAATAGATAGATAAATAGATAGTTATATAGATAGACAGACAGACAGATAGATAGATAGATAGATAAATATACCTGTCCTCTGCTAAATGTTTCAATAATTCTTCAGCTATAGACATACTTCCATCACTGCTTTGACTTTTCTATAATATAAAAGAATGGTAATAGTTAGCTTATACCAACAACGATATTAGTTCGAAAAAGATCACGAAACCCATACGTAATTTCAGCTGTCGTTGGGGGCCAACACCTAGTAGAATTGACGACTTCTAAATCTACCCCCCAAATATAATTTTGGATTTTTTCTCTTAATGGTTATACCTTATTCCTGGTTAATAGTTAAATGATTGATATTAGATTTATCCATTTTAGGGAAGTTTAGTAAAGGTCCTGGTATGGTTTTACTACCCACCCTCCCCTGATTCTAGGGGCGCATTCTAAAAATACTTCAATAAAAGTTTTTTTTGACCATATTATGTTACAGCTGAACTATTAATACAGTTGGGTTAGAGTCAAGGACTTCCAAAAGGTAGAGATAAAGGTGTGTTTTGCTCCACCCTCCATCCCCTAAAAATTGTTTATCCAAATGAAAAAGCTTGGACCCCCTTGGGTCAGAGCTTCCTATAAAGGCTTCAAAACACAGGGATCTAAAGAAATAAGATAATGGCCGATAAATTGATAGACATCTCCAAAGAATATACAAAAAAATTACCCCTTCTTTATATTACAATCAGTAGTTGAAATGTTTGGACACGCAACTTTATATTCCATTAAATAAAATTTTAAAAAGGTACCCAACGTTGTTAAGCCAACGAATAAGAAAACTTTAATATAAAACATTGGGGACTAGCGTCATAAACAGGCCATTGTCCCCTCCCCCCCTGCCCATTACCTGACTTCGAAGACTTTTCTGCTTGGAAAGGCTTTTTCGACTTTTCGACGTTGTCGAAGGAGTTTCTACTGACAATGATTTGGCGGCTGACAGTGACTTGTCTGCGGCTGACAGTGACTTGTCCGCGGTTGACAGCGACTTCTCCGCGGCTGACTTTTCTGGGGAGATTCCCTCTGCCGATTGTGTGGATTGTTCGGCGGCTGCTTTCATTAACACAGAAAATACCTCCTCGCTTTCAGGCCTAAAAAAAGAAATTTAAATTGTTAGTATTTTACATCAAAGTGTCTTGTTGAACAATGAACCCCCCCCCCCCCCCTAATTTAAAAAAAATATTAATACATAATATATACTAATACATTAATAAATGCATTAGTTGTTTACATTATTATATGTAAGGTTAGGTTAGGTAATATTGTATACTTAGGTAGCCCAGCAAAGTAAAAGTACTGCAATCTTAGAGGGTAAGTGCCCCCAAGGTATTATGCAATAAAAATTAGAGGTGGAAAGGGGGGGGGGGCACCAGTTTGCAGTTTTACATTTATATCAATATTAGAAGTGTATGTTGATATCAAAAAGGGAAAGGTTAATGAAATGTAAATTAAACTGGAATCCAAAGTTGAATGGTTTCCAAATTTTAAGTCTGTATTAACTATTAATTTCTTGAAACAAACTAGTAGTGGTCAAACTTTTCCACCATGATATTAGTCTACAGTAGGGGTAATTTTGTTTATCAATGCCTGTTTGAGGAAAAGAAGGGTTTGTAAGACTCCAACAAAATCAAAAACATAGAATGATATAATACCTTGGTATATATTGAGCTGCTTCTAGAGACGCTTTTGCTTCAGCTGCCTTCATTAGAACAGACAAAACATCTTGGCTTTCTCGGCTAAATAGATAGATAATTAGATAAATAGATAGATAGATAGATAAGTAGATAGATAGATAGATAGACAGATAGATAGATAGATAGATATATAGATATATAGATAGATAGATAGGTAGATAGATAGATAGATAGATAGGTAGATAGATAGATAAATAGATAGATAGATAGATAGATAGATAGATAGATAGATAGATAGATAGATAGATAGATAGATAGATAGATAGATAGATAGACAGATAGATAGACAGACAGATAGATAGATAGATAGATAGATAGATAGATAGATAGATAGATAGATAGATAGATAGATAGATAGATAGATAGATAGATAGATAGATAGATAGATAGATCAAATCTAGTGTATTCAAAGGGGTAAAGAAGAGACTGATAATAGCTTTAAACAATCTAAAAATGAAATAGCCTAAAACCATTTCAGGATCTTTATGAAGCTTTACTGAAAAAGATAGATAGATAGATAGATAGATAGATAGATAGATAGATAGATAGATAGATAGATAGATAGATAGATAGATAGATAAATAGATAGATAGATAGATAGATAGATAGATAGATAGATAGATATATAGATAGATAGATAGATAGATAGATAGATAGATAGATAGATAGATATATAGATAGATAGATATATATATATATAGATAGATAGATAGATAGATAGATAGATAGATAGATAGATAGATAGATAGATAGATAGATAGATAGATAGATAGATAGATAGATAGATAGATAGATAGATAGATAGATAGATAGATAGATAGATAGATAGATAGATAGACAGATAGATAGATAGATAGATAGATAGATAGATAGATAGATAGATAGATAGATAGATAGATAGATGGATAGATAGAGACGTTTTTGCTTCAGCTACCTTCATTAGTACAGACAAAACATCTTGGCTCTCTCGGCTAGATCGATAGATAGATAATTAATTAGAAGTTAGATAGATTAGAATTAGAACTGATAAATAATATATTTATTATTCTATCTCACTAACTTATATCTATCTATCTACCTTGGTTGATAATCAGCTGTTTCTTCAGATGACTTTATAGCAGCTGATTTAATTAGAACTAATAAACTATCTATCTATTCTTCTCTCTTATAAACTTATATCAATCTATCTATCTACCTTGGTTGATAATTAGCTGTTTCTTCAGCTGACTTTATAGCAGCTGATTTAATTAGAACTAATAAACTATCTATCTATTCTTCTCTCTTATAAACTTATATCAATCTATCTATCTACCTTGGTTGATAATCAGCTGTTTCTTCAGCTGACTTTATAGCAGCTGATTTAATTAGAACCAATAAACTATCTATCTATTCTTCTCTCTTACTAACTTATATCAATCTATCTATCTACCTTGGTTGATAATTAAAGCTTTAAAGCAGCTGATTTAATTAGATCTGATAAACAATCTATCTATTTATGTCTCTGACCTACCCTATACAATCTATCTATCTATCTAACCTTGGTTGATAATCAGCTGTTTCCTCAGATGATTTGATAGCAGCTGCCTTCATTAGTACTGACAGTACCTCTTCACTCTCTTTCCTGAATTAATATATAAAATAGATATATAATATACATAGATATTATGACCAGGAAATTTTTTTTGTCAATTTAACTTCAACGGATTAAGTATCAATATATTCCTCTGTTTCACTAACTTATATATATCTATCTATCTGCCTTGGTTGATAATCAGCTGTTTCTTTTGATGATTTGATAGCAGCTGCCTTCATAAACGGATAAACTATCTATCTATCTATCTCTTTTACTAACTTATATCTATCTATCTATCTATCCATCTATCTTTCTCTCTATCTATCTAACCTTGGTTGATAATCAGCTGTCTCTTCAGATGATTTGATGGCAGCTGCCTTCATTAGTACTGACAGTACCTCTTCACTCTCTTTCCTGAATTGATAAATAAAATAGATATATAATATACATAGATATTATGACCAGGAAATTTCTTTTGTCAATTTAACTTCAATGGATTAAGTATCTATATATTCCTCTCTCTCACTAACTTATATCTATTTATCTATCTATTTGCCTTGGTTGATAATCAGCTGTTTCTTTAGGTGATTTGATAGCAGCTGCCTTCATTAGTACTGATAAACTATCTATCTATTCTTTACTAACTTATATCTATCTATCTATCTATCCATCTATCTTTCTATCTATCTAACCTTGGTTGATAATCAGCTGTTTCTTCAGATGATTTGACAGCAGCTGCCTTCATTAGTACTGACAGTACATCTTCACTCTCTTTCCTGAATTTATAAATGAAATGGATATAGAAAACACATGGATTTTATGACAGGGAAACAATTTAGGTTACTAACATTGACATCACTTATTGGTTAGTTTGTTCATCAAGTACGAGGGGAGGACAGTGTAAAGAGGTTGAATGAGAGAGGGGGGGATAATTCTAACCAGCTACAAATTTCATTTTATTTGATATCATTTGTAAGTTCAAGTAATAATAAATCCATGAAAAATACATTTTGAATTAAGTAATTGACGTCCATTTCAAGTGATGATAAACAAAATTGCCCCTTTCTGTAGATTTCATAATTAGTTGCTAGTTTAAACCAACCAATCAGGAATTTAAAAATTTCCCAAAATTTTTAGATCGTCTACAAATAGAATTTTTTTACATTTGCTATCTCATATCTATCTAACTGTCTATCTATCTATCTATCTACCTGGGGTTATATTTGCTATCTGGTACATCTTCAGATTGTTCTGATTTAACTTTTGCAGCTTTCATTAAGATATTTAGAACTTCTGTCTATCTAACTGTCTATCTTTCTATCTACCTTGGCTTATATTTGCTATCTGGTAAATCTTCAGATTGTTCTGATTTAACTTTCATTAAGATATTCAGAACTTCTGTCTATCTAACTGTCTATCTTTCTATCTACCTTGGATTATATTTGCTATCTGGTACATCTTCAGATTGTTCTGATTTAACTTTTGCAGCTTTCATTAAGATATTAAGAACTTCCTCACTTTCTTGGCTAAACAAATACATTATTTGGAATTTTAAAAATTATTTTTCTTTTAAAACACATAGTCATAGGTAATATTTTAATACTGGTAAGTAATTTTACTATATAAAGTAGTAAGGTTTTTTTGTATATTGTAAGACTTTAATGACTACTAAACTGATTGTGTTTTCATTTTATGGAAGCTTCAAATAGCTCCTTGGATGGTTTTGACTATTTAACTGCAAGATTTTAGTCTTTGGATTGTTTTATGCTATTTTTTCGTTCACTAAGACATTTAGGTTTGATTATAATACTGTCTTTTCTCCAAACTTAACATTTATAAGTACTATCTTACCTAGGCTTATAATCTTGAGTAAGATCTTCACTTGAAGATTTCATAGCAGCTGCCTTCATTAGAACTGATAGCACTTCTTCACTTTCTTCCCTAGATATATTAATCATTATCTATCTATCTATAATCTTGAGTAATATCTACACAAGAAGACTTCAAAGCAGCTATCTATTTATTTATCTACCTATCTATCTATCTGTCTAATTCCAGATAACTAATGAGCTCCTCTGCAATGAACAATCTGTCTATATATCTAACTAAATACATACCTATCTATCTAACTACATATCTATCTATTCAACTATCTATCTACCTGTCTAATTCCAGATATCTAATGAGCTCCTCTGCGATGGACAAACTGTCTGGACGATTCTTGTTTACTGAATCAAGCCTTAAGCAAAAATTATCAATGCTAATATAGAAAAGTCAACAAATTGTAAATATCTTAATGAAAGCCATCAATTAAATTTCTGCTTATATTTTACTTTTCAAAATTATTGATCAGGAGTGTAAAGGTATAAGACAATGTAAAATTTTTTATATGTATTGATGATGATAAACAAATTTTTCCTTCCTTTAGATTGGGAATATTTATTTAAAAGTTTGTACACTACTATTATGAAACCAACCAATCAAAATTTATCAGAAGAATCCAAAATTTGTGAGCCAACAAAACAGATTATTATGTTACAAATCTCTGGGTACCAATTGTCCCCTCCCTTATTGATCTTATAACTTAAACTTAAACCACAAATAAAAATCCACCTAAAATTTTGTTTTATCAGTCATTTTAAAGATCTTAAAGGCACAACAACATTGACTTATACCTTGATTAACTCCCATGAAAAAAGGTTGACTTTTTAAAAATAACTTTGAACTTAATAAATCAATATACAAAACAGAATTTTTTTCTATAAATCAGAAATCATTCCACCTGTAAATAGTTTTGTTTTCCAATATTTTTTTTCATTTAAAAAATGAAATCACATTGCACTGTTTGTTTATTAGGATCTCAAGAACAGCTTTGTAGTTTAAGTTAGGACATTTAAGGCAGTGATTCTATCTGAATAAAAACGTTGTGCTTTGTTGTCCTGGAAATCAGTATTGAAAAACCCAGATCGACAGGATAATTATATCACATGAAATTTGTATTTAAAAGTCATCATGTTTATCATTAATGGACGTACGAACATTCTGGTGACGATTATAGAGTTGCTACGCTTTCTTACCATGCAAATTTTGGAATCGATAGGACAATTCTAACATGAATTCTAACATTAACGAAAAAAGCTATCCGTTTCAGACGGACGGACGGACAGACAGACCCTAATTATAGAAAAGCCTCGCTTTTAAAAAACAGCATTAATCAAGCATTGGTTTCTGCATCATAATACTATGTTAAATCATCCCACTTACCAAAGAGAGGGTAAACAAAAAGATTGTCAAAGGGTAAATGAGCTGTTAATTACACAAGTCCGCAAAGTTTTATAATAACTTTTTCTTATTCATTGGTTTAATACCTTTTGGGACACTAGTGAATTTTTAATTTTAGTTTAGTGTTCAAACGTTCCACCACTAATTTTAATCTATAAAAGGTATAATTTTTGGGGATGAACATAAATTTATTGGCCTTCGTCTTATCCCTTCAGAATCTTGGGTATAATACATGGCAGGACTCTGCTGGCAATGGTTCTTCTAGAGGTATCATACTAGAGTTATCATATTAGAGGTTTATACTAGAGATATCATTCTAGAGGTACAATACTAGAAGTATCATACTAGAGTTATAATACTAGAGTTATCATACTAGAGTTATTATACTAGAGGTATCAAACTAGAATTATCATACTAGAGGTATCATACCTGGTAGGACTCTGCTGGAAGCTGGAAAGAGACATGGCATCATAGCCCTGAAGCATAAAGTTGTCTCCTGGCAATGGTTCTACTAGAGGTATCATACTAGAGGTAACATACCTGACAGGACTCTGTTGGAAGCTGGCAAGAGACATGGCATCATAGCCCTGGATCATAAAGTTGTCTCCTGGCAATGGTTCTACTAGAGGTATCATACTAGAGGTATCATACTAGAGTTATCATACCTGGCAGGACTCTGCTGGAAGCTGGCAAGGGACATAGCATCATAGCCCTGGATCATAAAGTTGTCTCCTGGCAATGGCTCTACAAGAGGTATATGATCTTCACCTGTACAAAATTAATGGATTACTATTTTTAATAAAATTATTAAGGGAAAAAACAAAAAGAAAGGATAGGTTATTTTTGATAAAAGTTATCTTATATTTCAAGATTTTTTGGATAGGCATCCAGTTTCAGGTGCTGCAGGCCTCCAGGTTGTCTTTTGACACAGAAAAAAATCTAAATTTTATACTAGAAGAAGTAGAGGTCAATTTATAAAACAATGTAAGCATATCTTATAAGTTATTTACATTTATTGAAGAAAAAAAAAATTAAAATTTCTTATTTAAAGAGTTAGAAGTAAACTTGTTAATGAAAACGAGCTGATTTTTGAATGTTGTATAAATAATTGTAGAAAAAGTTATATCAGGCTCCAGGTTCAGGTGCTGCAGGTCTCCAGGTGGACTTCGGACAGGAAAATAATTAAAATTTCTATAAGTGAACTTACCTATAATTCTTGTTAGAGCTAGAATCATCTCTGTAAATTTCCTCAATTCTTCTTTTATATCTACACCAAGTGGCTCTTCTGAATATTATAATATATTAATATCAAGGACGACCAAGCTTTATTAATGGGGGGGAGGGGATCTTGTTAGAGCTAGAATCATCTCTGTAAATTTCCTCAATTCTTCTTTTATATCTACACCAAGTGGCTCTTCTAAATATTATAATATATTAATATAAAGGACGACCAAGCTTTATTAATGGGGGGGAGGGGATCTTGTTAGAGCTAGAATCATCTCTGTAAATTTCCTCAATTCTTCTTTTATATCTACACCAAGTGCCTCTTCTAAATATTATAATATATTAATATCAAGGACGACCAAGCTTTATTAATGGGGGGGGAGGGGATGTTGATAGAGCTAGAATCATCTCTGTAAATTTCCTCAATTCTTCTTTTATGTCCACACCAAGCGGCTCTTCTAAAAATATTTTTTCAATGATGTCCAAGCTTTTCATTTAGGTATTTATTTTATTTTGTGGGTGAAAAATTTTGGTATAGCAGTTATTTCTCCTTTATTGATTTTATTTTTATTTTTATAAACGCTGTCAGTAAGCCTTGCAACACTTTCGAAATTGTACCTAACTACTACAGGAATCACAGTGCTTAGTTTGAAAACTATAGGACATTCCAAAATTAATGATGAAAGCTATCCATTACGAAATAATAGAAAATCTTTGCTTTTAAAAAGTTGATACCTGAAACAGCTGGTGAAGTCGCCGCACTTTTACCGCCTCCAACCGACAACCTTTCCCTGCTCCCGCCGCCGCTAACTCTACTTTCATCCGCGGCCACCGATGATTTCCGGCGGTCTGTTTCACTTCCACCGCCGCCGCCAACCGTTAAATCACCAGCGGCCGATGATGGCGAAGGCGTTTTTGAAAACGGCGGTTGCCGGAGCACAAGGTTTTTATCACATAGGAGAGTGGTTAAATTGACATATTTTTTGGCTATGTTGATGAGGGCGTTATTTACACTATGGTCTCCGGAAACTAAACAATGGGCAAGTGTTGTTTTTCAGAGATCTAAAGGGATAAGACAATTGCTAATAAATTGGTGTACTTCCCCAAAGACGATGCACAAAATTGCCCTTTATGTAATTTACAATTAGTGGTTGGAATGTTTGGACACTTAACTTAATTAACCAACCAATCAAATTTAATTAAAAGTTCCCAAAGTTGTTGAGAAAATGTTATTATAAAACTTTGGGAACTAGTGTAATAAACAGCCCAATGTTCCTTCCTTCCCTGGTTGTTTTGTGTCCAATATTCATGGCTTTATGACAACTTATTGTAAAGAAATGGATATTTTAAATACATGGATATATTGACAGGGGAAAATTTGTCATCAATCTAGCTTGCTAATATGGACCTTATTTATTGGTCAGTTGGGTCATCCAGTAGGAGGGAAGGGGATTGGGTAAAAGGGATGGATGGAGCATAGAAAAAAGTTTAAAATCTAAATTTGGTGATTTTTTTAAAGTGAAAAAAAGTGGTTTGTTTATTGAAAAAAAGGTCTAAATTTGTTAAATTAGTTTTAATTATTATTAAAAAAATTATCAAAGCATTTCAACACTTGCCTAATTGTTCCGTAATTCTGACAACTAATTCACTGCGAGGTCGCAACTGCGAATCTGTGCGAGATCTTAGGGATCCCAGCGATTCATGACTGAGCACTTTTTCACTAAGTTTCACACTTTTACCACCATCACTGTCATAACTGCCAATACTACCGCCACTGCTACGTTTTTCAGCAACAGCACTGCCATTGTCATTGCCGTTATCACTTTTACAATCACTGTAATAATCAGCAGCACCTGGTACATGTGAAATAGCTGTTCTGGCAGTTGACTTTTGCGACTGCTTTTCACTGTTATATTCAGCGGCAGTTGGTATTTGAGAAATAGCTGTTCTCGCGGAAGACTTTTGCGACTGTTTTTCACTGTTATATTCAGCAGCAGTTGGTATTTGAGAAATTGCAGTTCTGGCTGATGATTTTTGTGACTGTTTTTCACTATTATACTCAGCAGCCGTTGGTATTTGAGAAATCGCAGTCCTGTCTGATGATTTTTGTGACTGCAATGATTTTTGCGATTTAACCTGCGAATTTTGGGACCTAACCTGCGATTTCATAGATTTTTGTGATTTGGCGGATTTTTGCGACTTTGCCTCAATAGATTTAGATTTTTCACTAATTAGTTTCTGCTTAGATGTCGCGCTTTGGGTCTTTTGTGACAATTTTTCACTAAGTTGATCTTTTGCTGTTGGATCTTTGGACAGCGCCGAAATTTTGGAAGATTTTCGCCTACAAAAAAATGATTGATCGATTATGTTTTATTTAATGTTATCAGAGATCTTAAGAAATAAGAAAATGTCCAATAAATTGATGTACATCCCCAATGATAATACACAAAGTTATTCTATCCTTTCTTAGATTATAATTAATCAAATTATTAAACCAACCAATCAAAATTCAATAAAAGTACCAAAAGTTCTTAAGTCAACTTTGGGGACTAGTGTATTAACAGCCCAATTCCACCACCCTCCCTGTTGACAAACTTTTACCTATCAATATCTGTATCTAGCAGCTGGCTATCCTCATTCATCTGGGATAAAGATTTGGACAGGGCGGATGAAGTTTCTTCATCATTTTCACTGTCTGAGTATTCGCTATCTACCTCCATAAACCTAGATAGATAGATAGTTGGATAGCTAGACAGACATATAGATATATAGATAGATAGATAGATAGATAGATATATAGATAGATAGATAGATAGATAGATAGATAGATAGATAGATAGATAGATAGATAGATAGATAGATAGATAGATAGATAGATAGATAGATAGATAGATAGATAGATAGATAGATAGATAGATAGATAGATAGATAGATAGATAGATAGATAGATAGATAGATAGATAGATAGATAGATAGATAGATAGATAGATAGATAGATAGATAGATAGATAGATAGATAGATAGATAGATAGATAGATAGATAGATAGATAGATAGATAGATAGATAGATAGATAGATAGATAGATAGATAGATAGATAGATAGATAGATAGATAGATAGATAGATAGATAGATAGATAGATAGATAGATAGATAGATAGATAGATAGATAGATAGATAGATAGATAGATAGATAGATTACCTTTGTTTGACAACACTGTGCAGGGAGGGGACCTCTGAGTCGGGCAGATCCAACAGGGTCTTGGTCAGGTTGACCAGGTAGAAACTCAGGTTCTTCACGGCCTCTGGCACGTTGGGCTCCGCGGGGATGGTGAACTCCTCGGGTGGATACTGTTCGTAGGAGGGAGGGTTGCTTGATAGGGCTGACATACTTTTAGACCTTGGATAGATAGATAAATAGATAAATTGATAGATAGATAGATAGATTGATAAATAGATGGATGTACAGGGTGTGCCACATAAAACCGGACTTTTAAAAAACGGCCATAGCGTCAAAACTACTTGACCAATCAGGACGTTTGACCCCACTATAAAAAGCTTAGGTAATGACCTTTCAGCACAAAAAAAATCTTTGGACGACAGTAGGCTCGTACTCCAAGCTGGCCGCGCTT
This sequence comes from Acartia tonsa, assembly GCF_053477335.1. Classification (NCBI taxonomy): domain Eukaryota; kingdom Metazoa; phylum Arthropoda; class Copepoda; order Calanoida; family Acartiidae; genus Acartia; species Acartia tonsa. Next base: position 584,151 of record NC_137263.1, read on the forward strand.
ATGTCCTACAAGGCAGATTTGAAATGCGCTGGTGGTATAATATTGATTCTCGACTAGGGCCCACTAAATTGGACCTCAGCCCATTTGTAGATGAGGTAGAGTTATGCAACTTGCTGGGGACACTGTTAGATACATAAGTAAGACACTTGAAAAGACTAGAGCTCTCTATCTAAAATGGCTTGGCTGTTGTACTCCGACAAAGTGAAACGTGGCAGATTTAGAGATGTCAAAAACGTCAAAAATCGTTTAAAATCATGAAAATTTCTCGATTCTCGACGTTAGAGACCCATATGGAACTTTAAAACTCATTTTAGACTATGGGTTGCGCTGACAACCCTAGCTGAAACCTTATGCCATTTCTAAAAAAGGTAAAGAACGTCATTCTATCTCAACTGTGGTCCAAATAAGAGCCTCCGTGTCCAAGGGTAGCTTGAAAGTTGGGTGAATTTGGATCCTGCGGTTACTCACGTTCCTAAGGAAATGTGGCCTCCCAGCAGCCCAATCTTAATGCAATAGACTTTTGGGCCTGGAGCTACTTTGAAGCATGCACCAATAGACGTGCCCATACCACAAAGACCTCCCTTATTGCCACTATCAAGGAGAACTTTGCAGCTTGGACAGGTACTTTTTGACCTGGGACTGCCGGCAGTTGAGGAGGCGGGTGGAGGCGGTGATGGATCTTGGCGGCGATTTTATTGAATGATCTAATAGTCATATACCTAGTTAGCTTCCCAGATTTTGAAATTTAATAAAATCTTTAAAATTGACGATTCTATGTTCATTTGTTCACAAATTAGAAAAAGTCCGGTTTTATGTGGCGCACCCTGTATGTATGGTAAACTCCTCGGGAGGGTATTGGTCCACATAGGAGGGTAGGTTGCTCATAGACAGTGCTTACATTCTTTTAGGGCGTTATCCTCTTAGAAAAACGCCGCCGGAGGAAAAGTTTTGGACAAGGCAAAAAGGCAAGCTTAAATTTAATTCAATAACGTGTCCGTGCTGTGGGGAAGCCGAGCGAGGCTTCCCCACAGCACGGACAGGTTATTGAATTAAATTTAAGCTTGCCTTTTTGCCTTGTCCAAAACGTGATGTCGGGGTACTCTAATTTTCTAAATTTCAAAAACTATTTTAGGTTAGGTTAGGTTATAGGCTAGGTAGCCGAGCGCTGCGGCCACGGATGTTCGTTGTCTGGGGTACTTTAATTTTCTAAATTTCATAAAACTATTTTAGGTTAGGTTAGGTTAGGTTATAGGCTAGGGAGCCGAGCGCTGCGGCCAAATATGTTCGTTGAATATTCACGGCAAATATTTTGGTAAACTTCCTGACAAAAGAGTGTTAGTTAACTGTAATGACATAACTGTGCAATTTATATTTATATTAGGTATGTGTCCCATTTAAGTGCGTGAGAGCGAGCACTCGCTCTCCAATTCTAACTTATGTGGGTGCCAGAATAAGAGTGGCTGTTATTGGTTGGATTTTATTAGCGAATACCAGAGCAGAATGTTCTACAGGAAGGGAGGGAGGGAGGGTATATAAACAGTAGTAGTGACAGTTTGTAATGTTAGTCTACCTCTGACTGGCTTGTAGTGCGGAACTGAGTTTCTTAACTGGTTGCCATGGTAGACTAAGGAGGCAAGGCTTATGTCTCGCTCTCTATATACCCTCCCTCCCTCCCACCCCTCCCTTCCTTCCTGTCCAACATAATAATAGTTTACTTAAATTATTATTTTGTTGTCGGGGGGGGGGGGGGGAGGCCGAGGGGTACTCAAAATTTCGAAATCGCTAAAAATAATACTAAGAGGAAAATACCCTTTTAGACCTTGGATAGATAGATAGATTGATAGTTAGATGAATGATAGATAGATAGATTAATGGATGAATAGATGGATAGAAAAATTGATTAATGGATATATAAATTGATTGATAGGAGTATAGATCGATAAATTGATGGATAAAGAGATAAAAGTATATGTAAATTTCTCAACCTTACGGAAAAATCATGTATAGCATCGTATTACAGACAATTTTCCATGAATCCTAAAATTACTGTAACTCCCGAAGGCCCGGGCCAATGAAACTAGTTTTAATTTTGTTTGTTTTATATTAATATCCGCGGAAAGCTGTTTATGTTACGATGCAAGAAATTACTGTTCTTGACAATACCTGCCGAGCGAAGCCGCAGAAATTGGTCTTGACGACAAATCCTTCGACCCAACTCCATTTGAACTTGGAGGTTTGGAGGCTGCAGACTGTTTGGAGGTCATTGATGGCTTGGAGGTCATTGAGGGCTTTGAGGTCAAGGATGGTTTTGACCTCCCCGACTGCTTGGATGCAATTGAAGGTGGTTCAACGATATTTTCTTCTTCCATTCCAAGAGATGGGGCTTTTGATAATTCTGTTTTGGATTAGAGCTTTCATTTAAGGGTCTGTTGATTATGTTTTTGCTGTTATTAAATCAATATTAGAATGTTTTTTTGTCTATGATAACACTATTCCACAAATTCTTATAATAACGTTTTCATATTCGTTGGCTTAACAACTTTGGGGACGTTTGTTGAATTTTAATTAGTTAGTTCATAAAGTTGAGTGTCCAAAGGTTTCAACTACTAAATGTAATCTACAGAAAGAGTAAATTTGTGTAAAACATTGGGGATGTACATCAATTTATCAGCCATTGTCATCTCCCTTAAGATCCATGATGGACATATATCAGCATTATTAACTTGTTTAAAATTAATTTGTGTATAATATGAACAATATGGCTGTGATGACAAAAAATATTATTTTCAAATTGGATATAAAATATATTTGGATATTATGACAATACAAAATTGTCGTCAAGTTAGGTTGGTAACATAGACATCACTTATTGGTCAGTTCCTTCATCCAGTAGGAGAGGAGGAGATTAAGTTGTACTCTAATCGTTTTTTTAGCCAGCTGTGAGAATAACTTTATGAGAGTACATGAAAATCTGGTGTAAGATCCAAGTAATAATAAATCCAATGCCCCAAACCCCGAAGTTATTTCTATACAAATATAACTATTCCTGTAATTATATAGTGTATACTTTTTTCATACTTTTAAAAAGCGAAGCTTTTCTGTAATTAGGGTCGGTCCGTACGTCCGTCCGTAACGAATAGCTATTTTCATTATTTTAGGAATATTACAATTGTCATCGATTTCAAATTTTGCATGATGATTCCTGTAGTAGTTAGGTAGTATTTAGAAAGCGTATCAACTCTATAATCGTTATCAGAATGTCCGTGCGCCCATTTTAAAGATGTTGATTTAATATTAAAATTATCCGATTGATTTGAGTTTTGGAATACTGATTCCTATAGGACAACAAAGTACAATGTTATATCGAAACATCTCAATAATCAAGTCCTAAAAATGTAAGTATGTAAGAAAAAATTCTGTATTTAATCAGTTTTTTAAAAATTTATTTACAATTTTGCTTTGACTCCTATACATTTACATTCTGATTATTCAGTTCTGACATCATACAAGTGTTAATGTCCGTTTGTCCTACCGTTTTAGAGCTTCGCTTTTATGGATGTTGTCATCCTTGTTTTCATACTTTTTAAAGCGAAGCTTTTCTGTATTTTGGGTCGGTCCGTACGTCAGTCCGTAACGGATAGCTTTTTTCGTTAATTTGGGCATGTTAGAATTGTCAGGAATTGGGGGAAATGTACTTTTCCCGGCTGATATTTCAGATACACTGCTGATTATTTCAGGGAACTAAAGGGATAAGACAATGGCCGATAAATTGATGTACATTCCCAATCACATTTTAATAAAGCTTTACTGTCAACGAATGAGATAATGTGATTTAAAATTTCCAGCAAAACGGCAAAACAAGCAAACATTTACACTTATAGAGTGTCAGCACTTAATAAAAGAATATAAATGTTTTTAAGTCTAGAAAAAGTGTATGTAAATATGTTGCTAAATTGCTTAAATACAGAATACTTAAGGACAAACATTTTTAGGATTTGATTATGTATATGATTCGCTTGTAATATTGTAATATTGTACGATTGTACCTTGTTGCCCTAGGAACCATTATGCCAAAAATATAGGAAAGCTTAATAGAAAAATTATATTATAAAAAAACATTCGGAAAATAATTATAGAGTTGCCTTGCTTTCTACACCATCATCATGTCAAGTTTAAAATTGATAGAACAATTCTAACGTGCCTAAACTAATTAAAAGAGCTATCCAGCATTGACGGACGGTTTGACGTATATATAAAGTGAATTATAAATTAGCTTCGCTTCGACTAAACATAAATAAACAAGGATGACAACATCCATAAAAGCGAAGCACTGAAACGGTAGGACAAACGGACATTAACACTTATATAATGTCAGAACTGAATAATCAGAATATAAATGTATAAGAGTTGAAGCAAAATCTTAAGTAAATTTGTAGAATAACTGCTTTATACAGGATATTGTTAAAGGACATACTTACATTTCTAGGACTTGATTATAGAGTTGCTTCGCTTGTAACATCATACTTTGTTGTCCCAGGAATCAATATACCAAAAATCAGATCAATCGGATGATTAGATCACATAAAAATTAGTTGTTAAAAAAGTAAAAAAATCTACATGTTTAAAATGGACGTACGGACACTTTGGTAATGATTATAGAGTTGCTTTATAACTCGTACCTAACTACTAAAGGAATCACTATGCAAAATTTGAAATCGATAGGACAATTCTAACATGCCTAAATTAACGAAAAAAGCTATCCGTTACGGACGGACCGACGGACGTACGGACGGACCGATCCTAATTATAGAAAAGCTTCGCTTTTAAAAAGTTGTAACAATTATGTACAACTTTAGGAACATTAATTAAATTCTTTTTATATTGCTTTTTCAATAAGAAGAAAACTTTTGTCCGATAAAACAAACATCATATATTTATGTATACAACAAGGATGACAACATCCATAAAAGCGAAGCTCAACTAAATGTACAAGCTCAAAATGAACATTGGCAAATGTAAGGTAACAATCAGGAATTTAAATGGATAAGGCATTGGGCGACAAATTTATGTACATAACTTATGATAATACACAAAATTACCCCTTCTGTAGGTACAATTAGTGGTTAAAATTATTGAACAATCAACATAATGAATCACCCAATTGATATTTAATAATAGTCAACAAAGTTGTTAAGCCAACGAATAAGAAAAAGGCAATATGAAACTTTGGGGACTAGTATAATAAACAGTCCAATGCCCCTCCATTCCTGGGTAACAATGCATTGAATACTTGCTTTAGAAGCCTGTACAAAAAAGACACACACACATGCATCATATTTTATAATAGGCTAACAATTGTTTGCAGACATTCATAAAGACATCCTGTTACTTTAATATGAGGACAGAGAAATTAATTTATAATTAAAACAACCAAAACATACGTACTTATGCCAAACAATTTTAGAGTAATCCAACAATTTTAGGTATTATCATGCACTGTGGAATCGGTAGGACGTTTTTTTTATTTTGTGTAATTATCCCGGCCAACGTACTTGATGTTAGCAATGACATTGAATTATAATTTAGATTCATATTTTAACAATACTATCATTATACCTTCTCATAAATTTGTACGTATAGTTAAGTAAAACTAATTAGGGTAGTTACCCAAACAAAATTGTTCAGACTTAAAAAGTTATTTAGACAACGCTTTGATTGACGGTATCTTGAAATATTCTTATAATAAAACTTTTAATTTTAAAATTACTTGCTTTCATTAACATACAAAAGCAAAAAAATATGAGTTATATATGTAAATACCCATATGTTAAACTAAATTAATTTATACTTAATAAAGTTTTTAAAAATATATTATCTTATGATTTTAAATGAAAATTTTTAATGCGAATCCTAACGTCAAATATTTAAATTTAAATAACGACTATTTGTTGTAATATCCTCTTTCCTCAGTCCCCGCCCCCCTTCTTACCTTTCCTTAATGCCTAAATTAGTAAATTTACCCTCCCCCTTACTTTAATCGAACAAAGGATTATAAAGATTAATATGAGGAGGGGTGGGGATTTAGTGCTACTCCTCCCCTAACAATTTAACACCTTAAATAGTTCAATTAGTAACCTGAACCAAATCCTATAATACATATTATAAAAAATTTTCTGTCTGAAACAAAAGATTTCGGAAAATGCTGGATCGAATAGGTTCTACATTTTAGCCGATTGAGTTTTTCATTTTACAGAAGAATTTAAGTACTTAGGGGGATGGTCTTTGGCTGTTTAATCTTTATATTTTGGTCTTTGGATGGTTCTTTTATCTATTTAATTTGCCTATTTCTTTTATGCAAAGCAGAGATACTTGAGGCACATCAGCTTGTCAGTTTGTAATATAACAAGGATGACAAAATCCATAAAGGCTAAGCTCTGAAAAGTAGGATAAACAATTATCAACACTTGTAGATTGACAGCTGAACAAACATAATATGAATTTATAAGTATCAAAATTTCTGCTAAGTTGCTTAAATGCAGGATCCTGTTTTAAGAACATACTTCACTTATAACATTGTACATTGTTGTCCAAGCAATCAGTAATCCAAAAATTAGTTGAATAAGCTAATTACATCACATAAAAATTGTTGTAAAAAATATTAAAATCAAATGATTTAAATATGCTGGCAACGAGTATATAGTTGCTACACTTTCTAAGCCGTACCTTACTACTACAGAAATCACCAAGCCAAGTTTAAATCGGTAACACAATTCTAACATGGCCTAAGTTAACCATATTAGCTTACGCTCGACATAAAATGATGAAAACCAGCAACAAACGACAAACTGTCTGGAATCTTTGTATAGTAAAGGAAAATTCATTAATAAAATTTACCATAGTTTATAAAATAAAACTATCTTGTATAATGTATAAATGATTTTCTTAAACGATATTCTTTCATGTATATGTTATAAAATTTAAGATCAAATTTACAATAATTTTTGTTATTTGAATTGTGATACTTTACAAAAATTTAGATTTAACAGTATAAATGAGACCTCTAGTATTATGTAATAGAACTAAATTGTATTGAATATTCGATGTATTGGCCCCCACACCCAAAACTTTTTTAACTTCCCCAATTCAAGAAAAGGGTTGACATCATCGAGTAATAGGGGTGTTGGGGGAGGGGGTGGTGGGTGGTGTCACAATAACAATAAAAGTTTAAATATATTGCTTATTGTCAACTGTTCAAATGTATAAAGTAGAAATAAGCTTTATTGTTTGTCCGTTAAGATCTCGCTTTCAATAGGTTATAGTTATACTATAGTTTAATACTAAAATATCAATTGATTAGTTTTTGGGATATTCGATATATAGCATTAGAATAAATATATTATATAGAGGCTGCTGTGTATTCAAAGATTGAAATAATAGCCTTAAACTCCCAGGGAACTATATGAACCCTAATGGGGTAGTTGCACGAAGTGCATTTTAACTTGAATTTTGTAAACTGCATATTTTTTTCTGTTAAATAGTTTAATCTACATCTATATGACATATATAACTGAGATAATTTCAATTTTCTACCAGGTAGTTTTAAAAATATCAAGACTTTGGACAATAAATTTATAGTATAGATGTATAAAGAGCTTACTATTTGATTTCCAATTGCAAAGACCTAGAGCGTTGCAGACGAAAAATAATTTCATTAAACTTTGCTTACTAATTTCAGCTGTTTAATGCTTTCTTCTGCTTTTTAAAAAAGAAAGGGAAAATTTTTGTGAAAAATTGCCATTTCTGTCTAAACTTATAAAAAGTATTTAAAACTGGCATTATCAATTTTTCACAACAAGGCTCCTGGCTATACAATTATATTCGTAATCATCTTTTCCGATTTACAATACTGCATTTTTAAACCTAGTTATTTGTGATTAATAAGACATTTTTCTTAATGATGTGAATACTTTGTTGCAAATCAAAATTATCAAGTTTTTAGTGACATCTAGCGACAAATGTAGAACTAATCTATTGCAGATGTTCCCAAATTTATTTTTTGCCTGTATTTACGTTGTTTTCAATTATTTTTCCATAAAGGGTTGAGCTCTCCCTCGAGGTGGTGGCAAATTAACTATGTCCTTATTTCAATAATTGGGTTATTGTCAGTTTCATGAGATCAATAGATAATTTTCAAAATATTTTTCAACAAATGAACAGTATTTAAACAATGCAAAAACGAAATTTACTAGGTAAAATGCAGAAATCATTATAGCTGATACATAGACGTCCAAGTAAAGGGGTGTTTATCCCTTACACCCCTCAAGTTTTTTTAAATACATTACATTACTCCCCTTGAACATATAGAAATCCTCATTTTACCCCCATGCTAAGTAAAAAGCTTGGGCGTCCTTGTGTTAACAGTAGTTTACAATTTGTTCTTGGTTCTTTTGCCAGCGCCCGGCTGTATTTACATTTTTGAAAGATTCAGCTGATTTCGAAGACCCAACCAAAAGTCGGTAGAAGGCCTTTGAAAAGGGGTGGTTGTTACAATAAATTTATAGTATAGATGTATAAAGAGCTTACTATTTGATTTCCAATTGCAAAGACCTAAAGCTCAGCAGACGAAAATAAATTCATTCAACTTTGCTTTCTAAATTCAGCTGTTTAAGGCTTTCTTCTGCTTTTTGAAAAAGAAAGAGACAATTTTTGTGAAAAATTGCCATTTTTGTGAAAAATTGCCATTTTTGTATAAACTTATAAAAAGTATTTAAAACTGTCATTATCAATTTCTCACAACTAGGCTCCCGACAATAAAATTATATTCATAATCATCTTTTCCGATTTACACTACTGTATTTTTAAACCTAGTTATTTGTGATTAACAAGACATTTTTCTTTATGATGTAAATACTTTCTTGTAAATCATAATTATCAAGTTTTTAGTGACACCTAGCGACAAATATAGAACTAATATATTGCAGATGTTCCCAAATTTATTTTTTGCCTGAATTTACGTTGTTTTCAATTATTTTTCCGTAAAGGGTTGAGCTATCCATGAGGTGTTGGAAAATTATCTATGTCCTTATTTTAAACTATTGGGTTATTGTCAGTTATATGAGATCAATAGATAATTTTCAAAATATTTTTCAACAAATGAACAGTATTTAAACAATACAAAAACGAAATTAACTAGGAAAAATACAGAAATCATTAAAGGTCATACATAGACGTCCAAGTAAAAAGGTAAAGGGGTGTTTACCCCTTTAGACTTTGAATTTCTTATTTTACACCCCTCAAGTTTTTTTTAAGATACGTTTGATTACTCCCCTTAAACGTATAGAACCCATAATTTTACCCCAATACAAAGTAAAAAGCTTGGGCGTCCTTGTAATAACATTAGTTTACAATTTGCCTTTTGTTCTTTTGCCAGCACCCGGTTGTATTTACATTTTTGAAAAATTCAGCTGATCTGAAAGACCCAACCCAAAGTTAGTAGAAGGCCTTTGAAAAGGGGTGATTGTTACATATACTATTTATCGCTCTATATATATTACTTTAATCTTTGGACATATGCAATAGGGTGGGTCAATTTTGGACATTTTTTTTCTGAGGCCAAAGCGGGGATCTGCACTCAATTTATATAGATATAATACACCTCTGGATGATTTAAAATTTATCCTAAGTCTTAAAACCGCTGACGACCAGACATTCTATTGTATAGCTATTTGTAAATGGGAGTCAAAAATTTATTAAATCAGAATTAGCTTCATGGTGCTCCCTGGAAATGCCTTGAGGAGCTGAGTCAGGAACTTTTGACCGTTTAAAAAAATCTCGTTCCTAGCCTGAGAAAATCTAAAAACCCTCTACAAATTGAACAATTCTCAATAAACCTTAAATTTTTTTGTTTTTTAGTGATTTCTAAGGCCAGGAACGAGATATTTTGAAACGGACAAAAGTTCCTGATTCAGCTCCTCAAGGCCTTTCCAGGGAGCACCATGAAGCCATAGTTCTGATTCAAAAAAATTTTTGAATGTCGTCTTTGCATACTAATAAGTAATGAATTATATTTTTAAGTGGTCGTGTTCTAAAACTCAATTTTTTAAAATTCTTTTTCGGTCAGAAATGTTTTTAAGGTTAATTTTATCTGTTGCTTATCCCCGCTTTGTCTAATTCCGATATGAACCCACCCTAATATGCAACATAAATGACCATCCTGCTTTCACAAAAATAGCATGACGACTATTTAAGTGGTGCGTAATTGATTGTTATTTATTGAAATACAAAATTATAAATGTTAGATGTTATACTTGAATTTTTTGCTTAAATTTTTTTTCTGAAATGCACACTTCATGCAACTATCCCTTGGAGAACTAAACAGATGCAGAATTCATCAAAAATTTAAGCTTCAAGATGATATGTATTTTTTTGTTTGAATGTTCAGATCTCACTAACCAAAAGTCTAGTTTTAAGGATAGTTTAAGGCTACTTTTAAACAACAACCCCTCTCTATGGATATGGGGTCCCCTAGATGTTACAGGCGCACCACTAATTACCTTAATGCATTGGTACAATACAGTTTGAGGACTTATAATGGTTAACGCTGTTGCGCTACAACTATCAATTTCAGGGATAACAAAGAAACTCTAAGAATGGACTTGCTGCATAACATATTCTTATGTTATGAAATTGCAAATATCAATTGTTCAAACTACCTGAAAAAAAAAAGAATTTCAACCAAAACCTTTTTTTCAATATAAAATTTAATTTAAAACGTGTAAATTTAAATTATATGACGTTTATAACGAATATATTGAAGTAAGAATTTGAAATTAAAGATTAAAACGCAACACCTAATGTTAAATAATTAAATTAGAGTAGCGACTATCCTCCCCCCCCCCCACTCCCTTTACAAAAGTTGCCTTAGTTTACTATTTTTACCTTTCCCCATTTTAAGTGGAAGTAGGAAAATTTCATTCTAATTACAAAGGGTGATAAACCAACGCATCCCAAATTCTTACTCATAAGTTTTTATTCCAGGGATAAGACAATAGCAGAGGAATTGATTTACAGCCCTAGTGATGATGCACAAGATTACCCTTTCCATAGATTTTAATTTTTGAAATGACTTGAAGTAAATGTGGAAGGGTTCGGCATTAAACCCCCTCAAGCATTTCTAAATTCTTATAATCTATTTTTATTCTTTTGCAGGGAGAAGATCTTAGTTTTCATTCATGCAAACTCAGTAAAATTGAGCACTAGCTCATCACACATTCATTGACATAGTATATGCTTATACGGTTGAAAATATTTGTTTTTCAATAATAGCCATTGAAATTTCTTTATTATACAAATTTAAAATAATGAAACTACCTCAACAAATTTATCAATTAAGATATAAAAGATGTCAAATTAGACAAATTAAGTCAATATCTATATGTAAATTTTATTTATAAATATGATAAATTACGCTTTAATAATAATTAATTATAAAATGAAAAATGTAAATGCGACATCTACTGTTAAATAAATTAACTAAAGTATTGAATGTTTGAAGTAATTTCTCCCCCCCCCCCCCCAACACAAAAGCTGCTCCAGTGGACTAATTCTACCTTCCCCCTTTTGTAAGGGAAATGTCTTTTCAATAAAAGAGGGTGGATGAGGAAAAAGGGAGAAGGGGTTACCAAAACTTTCAATTTTTATAAAACAAGGATGACAACATACATACAAGGAAAGCTCAACTAAATGGTCAGACAAACGGGCATTGGCAAATATAAGATAGCAACGCATTCAATATTTAACAATAGTCAGAAGCCTGCAAAAAATTTTAAGTATAATATATCATATTAGACATCGTTTTTTTGCTTAGGCTATAAATAGAATTTATAATAAATCAATGAGCACCAGATTTGCATGTTCTCTTATAAAGTTAAACTTACAGCAGTCTAAAATAACTATACCCCTAATCAAACCCCTCGCCTTCTACCGACCAATATATGAGTTCCATGTCAAAAATTTTTCCCCTGTCATAATATCCATAAATATATGTACTTAATAAGCAAGGATAGAACAACAAACGGTTAGTAATCATTTATGCTTAAAAAAGACATATCCTATTACATACAGGTTCTGAAAAGATTTTAAAAAATTTTTGGGGAGGGTGTCTTCACCCCCCACCACTCCAAAAATATATTTTATACTCTTTTTAATACTCAAATTTATATTATGATGAGCTCGACTTTTCCCTCCTACCAAAAGTGCACCTATATATAAATGTATGAGCTCTCGCTCTTCAAAAATGAGATTCCCGAGCTGATGGCCAAGGTAGAGGCTGACTTTCCTTCTCATTTTTTTTAGCCAAAAGCCAAATTTAACTTATTAAAATTGCTTTGACAAAAAAAATAATACTCTGAACAAAACTTTATGTATTTCTCAGTAAAAAATAAAATTGTAAACGTAATGTTTAAATTATATAACGTTTTATGAAATTATTGATGAAAAATATTATAATTTAATATTGTATTGCGACACCTAACGTTAAATAAATTAACTAAAGTATTGAATGTTTGAAGTAATTTCTCCCCCACCCCTACACATAAGCTGTTTCAGTGTACTAATTCTACCTTCCCCCTTTTGTAAGTGGAGGGAAATGTTTTTTCAATTAAAGAGGGTGGATGGGGGGAGAAGGAGAAGGGGTTACCAAAACTTTCAATATTTATAAAACAAGGATGACAACATCCATGCCAGCGAAGCAAAGCTTAAATACACGGGCAGACAAACGAACAGTGTCAAATATAAGATAGCAACGCATAAAATATTTATCAATAGTCAGAAGCCTGCAAAAAAATTTGCTTAGGCTATAAATAGAATTTATATTAAATCAATGGACACCAGATTTGCATGTTCTCTAATAAAAATACCCCCAATCCAACCCCCTCGCCTTCTACTGACCAATATATGAGTTCCATGTCAAAAATTTTTCCCCTGTCATAATATCCATAAATATATGTACTTAATAAGCAAGGATAGAACAACAATCGGTTAGTAATCATTTATGCTAAAAAAAGACATATCCTATTATATAAAGAAATAAGCGTTTTTTGTCTGTCCCAAAGAATCTCGCTAACCGCAGAACCTATATTGTTCTCCTTTATAGTGATGCTTCCTATAAGTCCTGAGAAGGTTTTAAACAATTTTTGGGGGGGGTGTCTTCACCCCCCACCACTCCAAAAATATATTGTTACTCTTTGGATACTCAAATTTAAAATGAGATGAGGTCGACCTTCCCCCTTCTACCACCAGGGCACCTGAAGGCTTCTAGGGCGTAGCCTCTTTTAAATATATGTGAGCTCTCGCTCTTCATAAATCACATCTTACAGGCTTTCAATCGGTAGTTAATGAAGAAGCTGCTAAAAGCTCTCATTTTTTAATTACTAAAAGCCAAAATTAAACTATTTAAACTGCTTTTTACAAAAAACAATACTCTAAACATTATTGTATGTTTTTTTTCAGTATAGAATTGAATTGTAAAAGTGATGTATAAATTATATGACGTTTAATGAATAAATTGATAAAAAATATTATAATTTAACATTTTAATGCGACACCTAACGTTAAAAAGTTTAACTAAAGTATTGAATGTTTGAAATAATTTCACTCCCTCCCCCCCTCCCAACACAAAATCTGCTCCAGTGCACTAATTCTACCTTCCCCCTTTTGTAAGTGGAGGGAAATGTCTTTTCAATTAAAGAGGGTGGATGGGCCGGGAGAGAAGGAGAAGCTAGGGGTTACCAAAACTTTCAATATTTATAAAACAAGGATGACAACATCCATGCCAGTGAAGCAAAGCTCAAATAAACAGACAGACAAAAGAACATTAGCAACGAATTCATTATTTAGCAATTAGCGACTGCGTCCCTAGCATCTATGGGCTCTAGTTTTTTTTACCATATGTGAAAATGTGCTCTCGTAAAAGTGGCCGAAAAGTTTTATATAAAGTCTTATTAGGGCGAATACCTAACATAAATTGACCGAAAGTGTCTGACAATGACGCAAATTCAATACCGCTGTATTTCATACATGGAAATCGGTGAAATCAATAGTTATCTATATGTTTTAGTTTTTGAAACTACTTTATTTTATTGACTAACAAAAGAATTATAATTATGTATTTATATATCTAAAACTTAAACATCGAAGATAATTATTTTTCATAGGTCCTGGAAAGGTTTTTAACTATTTTGGGGGAGGGTACCACCAACCGCCCAAGAGAAATCGCCCCGATAAAAAAATCCCCTCCCAAATAAAATTTAATTTGTCTTTTTAGAATAAAAATAGAAATGAGATGGCGTAACCCCCCCCCCAAAAAAAAAAAAAAAAAATTTTTTTCTTAAATCTGAAATAAAACAAACTAACCCCCCCCCCCCAAAGTGCCCCTAGAGGCCTCGAGGTGGCGTAGTCGCTAGTGGATCAATGACCCACCATTCCTTATTGTAAATTAAGAGAAAGCGTTAGCTCGTCATATAATTGAGTTTACCAAAGGAGGAATGGACATTCAAGCTGCTAATGGACATTTTAAATATATTTACTATAGCTTATAAAATGGTACTGCCATGTGGAATGTAAAAATATTTTTCTTTAAAAATATTCTTTCGTGAATATGTTATAAAATAAAAATTATACGTATGATTGATTTTTTTGCTGGAGTTGTTATTTTATAAAAATCAAAAATTTATCACTTAAAATGAGACACCTAGTGTTATTTGATAAAACTAAATATTAGATGTAATGTCCACCAGACCCCAAACCTTGTTACTTCCCATATTTGAAATCAAGGGAATTTTTTATCTCCCCCCCCCCCGGGCCCCCCCCCCCCCCCTATGTAAGTGGAGTGTAGTAACTTTTCAATTAAAAGGGTGGATGGGGAGTGGGGGTTTTCAAAAATTTAAACCCTTTTCAGAATTATTAAAATCTAATTATTTTTGGGGGGAGGGGGGTTGGTATAAGTCAATAGCTTTTATTCTAGCCTAGTTTTACCTACCCCATTCAATCATTATACTTGTTATCAAGAATCTAATATCATATTTAAGCACTAGCGGCTTCGCGCCTAGCCTCTAGGGACTTTGCCCCAAGAGATGACAACAACAAAAAAAAATAAGAAGGACTAAAGAAATCATGTGTACAATATTGATAATATTTGTTAGAGCAATCGCTCTATATTTATTACATAAGGGGGGGATTTTTTTTTGGGGGGGGGGTGTCCCACCCCCCAAGAAAATAGCTTAAAACCACCGCAGGACCAATAGGTACATACCCTGAAGATTAGAATCCGATCGGTTCAGTGGTTACCAAGATCTTAAGCTTCAGACGGACGGACGGACAGACAGACATCGTTCTACTTTGTATTATAGACTTGCGGCTTCGCCCCTAGCCTCTAGGGGCTTTGCCCCAAGAGGTTTAATCAAACCAATTTTTTGTATTTTAGATTTAAAAGAAAAGTTAAAAAAAAAATTTTGGGGGGGGATGGAAATTATTTTTTTTTTGGGGGGGGGGATGTTTTTCATTTTTTGGGGGGTTGGGGGTGTCCCACCCCCCAAAAAAACAGCTTAAAACCATCACAGGACCAGTAGGTATAATCCCTGAAGAATAGAGCCCAATCGGTTCAGCGGTTACTGAGATCTTAAGCTTCAGACGGACAGACAGACATCGTTCTACTTTGTATTATAGATTACCTCATCAAAGTACAGGAAGGATCGAATTCAATCGATATCTGCTAACTTGAACTTTAAAATGGTTATATTGTCCAAGTTAATAATAATTAAACGGACCTAACTGATTTATGAATTGAAATAAATAAAATATATTAAATTAGACATAAATACAAAGGGGAGAGAGGAAGTAAGGGACATAAAATTTTTTAACTCTTTTTTAAATTCTTAAAACCTACTAATTTACTATAGGGACAAGACAATAGCTTTTTTCTTGCCTCCTAAATCCCTCACACTTTCGATCACTACAACACTAGGATAAACATATCTTTCGTTTCATCAATTTTATAATGTATTATTATTGAGCTCTGTATATAATCTATAATACAAAGTAGAACGATGTCTGTCCGTCTGTCTGTCCGTCTGTCCGTCTGTCTGTCCGTCTGAAGCTTAAGATCTCAGTAACCACTGAACCGATTGGGCTCTACTCTTCAGGGAATGTACCTACTGGTCCTGTGATGGTTTTAAGCTATTTTCTTGGGGGGTGGGACACCCCCAACCCCCCCAAAAAAATGAAAATACCCCCCCCCAAAAAAAAAAAAAATAATTTTTTTTTACTTTTTCTTTTTAAATCTAAAATACGAAAAATTAAGTTGATGAAACCTCTTGGGGCAAAGCCCCTAGAGGCTAGGGGCGAAGCCGCTAGTCATATATATATGAACTTACCATATATTTTCAAAGTGCTTAACGTTGTCGCACACGTGCCTAACGTAATTAAACAATGGAATCATTATAATATTCAAGTTTTAATTTTTAAACAAATTCAACCAATTTCTGCATTAAAATTTTAAAATATATCAAAGTAAACAAAAAATTAACTTAAAAATATTTATAAATATAATGAATTACATTCTAATAATTATTTTATCATTAAACTTGTAATAAAGACGAAAATGCTACACCTAGCGTTAAATATATAAACTAAAGTTTGAATGTTTGATTTAATTTACTCCCCCCTCACACAAGCTGTTTCAGTGTATCTCATCATTATCACCCCTCCCCCCCTTTTTTGAGGAGGGTGGAGGGAGAGAGGGAGTGGGGGTAAAACCAACCCTTCTTAAATTCTTAAAATCTCCTCCTTTTTACTATTTTCGTAGGGATATTAAAATCTACTTTTTACAATTTTCATAGGGATAAGCCACTAGAAGATAATTTGAGCATTTAAAAATTACAGTCTTTGACAAAAGGTTAATTTTATTTTAAGTTCTCTTATTTTACCAATAAAGTTAAATATACTTCTGCTATGTTAGATGCTTGACATTAATAGTAAGAGTAGGGGGAATGCCCTGGCCCATAAACAGGCGCAACTTAACGCCATGCCCAGTAAGGACTTCAAGTCAAAGGTTGTGCAATGAAAGTTTTAAGGTAACCATCGAAATATATTTAAAGGTGCCTAAATAGGGCCAGAACTCAAGCGATTAGATTCAAGGGTTTAATCAACTTATGACATAATTAGAGCATAGCTCTTCAAAAATTCAGGACCTAAATAAAAAATTTAGGAATCTGATAAAGGTGAAAAGTATTTTAAAAATATAGTAAAACAAACATCATAAAATAAACTTGACTCATAATTCAACTATCTAAAATAAAGTATTTAAATAAAAAACAATACAATTATTATTAAAGTTTATCAAATATAAAACAAAAATAAAAAAAATATAAATAAAAAGCTTTTGACTCTGATATATAAATAAACATGCGACGCCTCGTGTCAAAAACTTGTACTAGAAAATCTTTTGTCTTTGCCTATCGTTTTTTTACCGCGTCTTAGACGTACACATATATGAGAAATGGGGGAAAATTGGGTGATATTATTAAACGCATCGTATTATAAACAGCTTTCCGCGGATATTTAGATAAAAAAACTAAAAATTTAAAACTCAGCTATTTTTTTTATTGTGATATTCATGGAAAATTGTCTGTAATACAGCATACTAAAGATGTTTTTTTTTAGCAAGGCTAAGAACCGATTCTAATCCAGCGGATATTAATCGGTTTCGAAGACATACTGGAAGGGGTTTTCATGAAAAAAATGGGGTAAGAGGAAAATAGATAATTTAACCCCCCCCCCCTTCTTTTTTAAAAGGGGTCATCATGCCTTTCCACTTGTAACAACTAATAGGTGTGTTTTCATAAGGGGTATTTTACCCATTTATCCCTTTGAAACGATAAAATTGCTCTACTACACCCCCCCCCCCCCTCACACGGAAAACAACTTTGCATCATTGTTTTAGAGTTGAGTTTTGACATAATTAAGCTATGGAACCTTAGCACATCAAATACTGCTCGTTCGAAATTTAGATGTTATCTTAATGACATCATATGAAATAAAATACAAAATGTTTTTTTTTTTAAATTTACACTTGACTCATTAATTAAAACCTAAGATTATTCATTAAGTTTACAAAAACTTATCTTTTTAAATTAAAAAATTAGATACATTCTATTTTTTAAAAATTTAAGTTTCATTTAGCCTTTAATTAAAATATTTGAAAACCCTACTTTGCGCCATCTACTTTCTAAAAAATGAAAAATTTTTTTTTGTGTACCATATAGCGTAGCGTCTACATGAACATTGATACAAAGCCCATTTTAATTATGTTAAATATTTACTTATTTGGACATAAATATTTACATGAACTAATTATTCTTTGGATTTTGGAATGGTGATTCCTTGAAAAATTAGGTACCATCTAAATAGTAAATCAATTCAATATTAGTCAAGTTTTAAAGGATAGTTCTTATGGTTAATTTAGGCATGTTAGAATTGTCTTTACGATTTTAAACTTGGCATGGTGATTCCTGAAGTAATATACGATATAGAATTTGTAGTAACTCTAAAATCGTTATTATAATGTCTGTATGTTCATTAAAAACATGTTTTTTTTTCTTCACAAAATTTGTTTTAAGTGATGATTATGTACTATACTCATCTAATTTTTAAAATACTGATTCCTTTGACAACAAAGCACAATGTTATGTTTGAATCATCTCTACTAGAGGGCAGGAAGGAAGGGGTTATTGGGTTGTTTATTTCACCAGTCCCCAAAGATTTATAACAATATTTTCATATGTTTAAATGAAAGCTCGACCTAGAGAACCAGTGCTGGCCCAAAGTCGTTGTGTCAGAGCCACGTATCTGTCATTTATATTTCTTATAGCACGTCTAAATAAAATATTACTTAGTTAGAGCCACGTATCTGTCATTTATATTTCTTATAGCTCGTCTAAATAAAATATTGTTGTGTTAGAGCCACGTATCTGTCATTTATATTTCTTATAGCTCGTCTAAATAAAATATTGCTTTGTTAAAGCCATTTATATTTCTTATAGCTAGTCTAAATAAAATATTGCTTTGTTAGAGCCACGTATCTATCATTTATATTTCTTATAGCTAGTCTAAATAAAATATTGCTTAGTTAAAGCCATTTATATTTCTTATAGCTAGTCTAAATAGAATATTGCTTTGTTAGAGCCACGTATCTGTCATTTATATTTTTTATAGCTAGTCTAAATAAAATATTGCTTAGTTAAAGCCATTTATATTTCTTATAGCTAGTCTAAATAAAATATTGCTTTGTTAGAGCCACGTATCTATCATTTATATTTCTTATAGCTAGTCTAAATAAAATATTGCTTAGTTAAAGCCATTTATATTTCTTATAGCTAGTCTAAATAAAATATTGCTTTGTTAGAGCCACGTATCTGTCATTTATATTTCTTATAGCTAGTCTAAATAAAATATTGCTTAGTTAAAGCCATTTATATTTCTTATAGCTAGTCTAAATAAAATATTGCTTTGTTAGAGCCACGTATCTATCATTTATATTTCTTATAGCTTGTCTAAATAAAATATTGTTGTGTTAGAGCCACGTATCTTTCATTTATATTTCTTATAGCTTGTCTAAATAAAATATTGCTTTGTTAGAGCCACGTTTATGTAATTTAGTTTTCTTATAGCTCGTCTAAATAAAATATTGCTTTGTTAGAGCCACGTATCTTTCATTTATATTTCTTATAGCTCGTCTAAATAAAATATTGCTTTGTTAGAGCCACGTTTATGTAATTTAGTTTTCCTATAGCTCGTCTAAATAAAATATTGCTTTGTTAGAGCCACATATTTTTCATTTATATTTCTTATAGCTCGTCTAAATAAAATACTGCTTTGTTAGAGCCATGTTTATGTAATTTAGTTTTCTTATAGCTCGTCTAAATAAAATATTGCTTTGTTAGAGCCACATATCTGTTATTTATATTTCTTATAGCTCGTCTAAATAAAATATTGTTGTGTTAGAGCCACGTATCTGTCATTTATATTTCTTATAGCTCGTCTAAATAAAATATTGTTGTGTTAGAGCCACGTATCTGTCATTTATATTTCTTATAGCTCGTCTAAATAAAATATTGCTTAGATAGAGCCACGTATCTTTCATTTATATTTCTTATAGCTCGTCTAAATAAATGATCATATACGTAACTCGTCCCAGGAATCTAAAGGGATAAGACAATGCACGATAATTTAATGTAAAACAATTACTCGATCTGTAGATTAAAATTATTGGTTGAAACTTTTTGACACCTAACTTAATGAACCAATTAATTAACTTTAATAAAAAAATACCCAAAGTTCTTAAGTCTGCAAATAATAAAACTTTGGGTTCTATTAAATACTTTGGGTACCTGAATTAGGAAAAAAAATCCTTACTTGACATTCGGACTTTCTTTCATAGTAACGTGTTTCTTTGCCTTCTCAACAACTTCTTTTGCGCCGCCAGAATTTTCATGCTCGCCACTCGACCTTTCATGCTCACCACCGCCAACATTTTCGTCATCAACCCCGCTGATATTAGCGGTCTCCCTCGGCGGCCCCTCTTGTTCATCTAGGGAGCCTGAATTGACTAGCTGTCTATAGTGCTCTAGGAAAATGGGGATAGATGTCACTGCTTTTGGCCTACCTATTGTATTGACCTTAGGAAATACCCTATACCCCATCTCTTTTCTAGGGGGGGGTTTCTTCCACCCTTCCCTTTCTTTTCCCCCTCTAATATGACGTCAATAGAATAGGCAGGCCAAAAACAGTGACTTCTATCCCCATTTTCTTAGGGAACTAAACACAGCTACCTGAGTTGATTTGCGCGACATTGCTGCCCATATCGTCATAGTCATCATTGTCATTGTTGTAGTTTCCATCCTCGGGTTGGCTGTCCTCAATTTCTATGTTGTCTAAAATATTTTTCATTTTTATTGTATGTATTAACCTGTCTGTCTGTCTATTTATCTATGTATCTATGTTGTATATTCCCTCCTCTAGCTGGCTCTCCTCTCCTTCTATGTTGTCTAAAATATTTATCCTATCACATTAAGTAGTAAAGGTTTTTTTTGTCTGAAGCTTAAGATTCCAATAACTACTGAACTTTTTGGGTTATCTATTTCAGTTAAGCTTCATAAAGATCCTGGAATAGTTTTAGACTATTTTATTTTTAGATGTACGCCTTGGGATGGTTTTAAGCTATTATCAGTCTCTTCATTAACACTTTGGATAAATACCCCCTAGATTTTAGGGACACAGCAGTTAGTTTTGATTGATTGATCTATCTATCTATCTATCTATCTATCTATCTATCTATCTATCTATCTATCTATCTATCTATCTATCTATCTATCTATCTATCTATCTATCTATCTATCTATCTATCTAACTATCTATCTATCTATCTATCTATCTATCTATCTATCTATCTATCTATCTAACTATCTATCTATCTATCTATCTATCTATCTATACCTATCTCATCCATGGTGTCCTGTGAGGGTGGGGGTAGCTTTAACTTCAACTGTTCCGCTGTATTTTCTTCCTCGGGGTCCTAGCAATGGATAGACAGATAGATATATAGTGAGATAGATAGATATATAGATATATAGAGAGGAAGATAGATAGATGAAGTTCCGCTGTATTTTCTTCATTGGGGTCCTAGCAATGGATAGATAGATAGATATATAGCGAGATAGGGAGATAGATAGATAGATAGATAGATAGATAGATATATAGTGAGATAGAGAGATAGATATATAGTGAGATAGATAGATAAATGAAGTTCCGCTGTATTTTCCTCTTCGAGGTCCTAGCAATGGATAGATAGATAGATATTTGGTAAGATAGTGAGATAGATAGATAGATGAAGTTTCGCTGTATTTTCTTCCTCGGGGTCCTGGGCAATGGATATAGGATATACATGGATCTATTGTCAGTTCGTTCATCCAATAGAAAGTGAGAGGATGGAGTAAAGGTTTTTTATTATTTTAGCTTGCTGCGAAATTCACTTTATCAGAGTATATGAAAATCTGGTGCAACATCCAAGTAATAATATATTTATCGATTGTTCTAGCATTTTAAAAGTGGTCTTTAGCAATGGATAAAAGATATACATAGATCTAGTGACAGGGAAAATTTGTCACCAATTTAGCTTGCTAATATGGACCTCAATTATTTGTCAGTTTGTTCATCCAATAGAAAGAGAAGGGGTTGAGTAAAGGGATGAATTATTTTAGCGAGAGAGAGAGAGAGAGAGAAGGAAATAGAGAAAGAAAGAAAATGAGATAGAAAAAGGAGAGAGTAAAATAGATATGAAATAGAGATAAATATATACATAGATAGATAGATAGAAGAGAGAAAGAGAGAAAGAGAAAAGAGATAAATAAAAAATAAATTAGAAGAGAAAGTGTAATGCGTCATACAAATACGTGTTTCCTTTCCCACTTCTACTCTCATCCCTCTTTTTTAGACGTATTTTTATGACGCCACACATGACACTATCCCAAAGAAGATAAAGTATAGAATAGAATCCAGGTAGAAGATTCTGCCTGGCTAGCCTGAAATAAAATTGGAACATTTGAAAGACAAAAATGGCTATAAGGCTGTTAGTAAATAACATGATTTCAGTAATTATTCATAAAAAATATTCAAAATAAATTCCTTTTGCAGTAATTTACTAAAAGCCTTGTAGCCAAGAATCCACCTTTCTCTTCCCTATTCACAATGGATTAAAAATGAATTTGATGTGCATTTTAAGCCTTAAAAAATATAATTATGTAAGAAAATTTACAAAAAATATTGGTCTCAGTATTTATATTATAAAACTAGGTTGCGCTCTTATGTTTGTTTTTAAACAGCTGATTTATACATGATAGCAACATACATCCATACATTAACTTGTGGTAGGGGGAGGGGGGAGGAAGGAGGAAGGGGCTGTACCCATTTAACTGACCCTTGAAAATTACACATGTGGTCAATCAAACTTACCAAAATTAAAACAACATAATGTTACTTTTTATCTTTGTCTAAACCGACCAAGCAGCTCTTGCTGTCTTCACTTCATCAAGAGGTGTGTATCTGAGGCGATAGTCTCAATCAGATATTTATGGGTTAATAATTACCTTCTAATTCAATAGAGTTATTGTAAAATGATTCAAAGTCAAGTGTGTTACAACAAAATACATAATTATAAATCTTGAAGATCAAAATAATTTTAATAGTATATATTAGATTTTGATACAAATTAAATTTTTCTAATTTTGTCCAACTAGTCATTGTGATTTGTACTTTAGCCTAATTGTCTTTACTGCGCAAGTCAAAGATTCCTTCAAATTTCCCAGAAATTTTTAGGGTTTTCACTTCTATTCCTCCTTATTCTATGCACTATCCAGTGCTTCCTAAATTACCACTGAGATAGGATCAATATCACGTGATGCATCTGTATCTGGTTTTATTGTAGATAAAGAATAAGAGAGATAAATAGATAGGTAGAATTTGCAAACATGTATATTTTGTGAAATGTAGATTTTGTGAAATATAGATTTTATGAAATGGGGTATTCCTGTCCAGTTTTTTGTTTAGGAATGAATATTTCTTACCCGAGGGAATAAATGATGGACCGATTCATTCCTAAACAAAAAACTGGACAGGAATGTCATTCTCATTTAAACAAAAAACTCATTTTTTATGCTAAAATGTGGTTTAATTTTGGTTTTTAATTTTCATTTATTTCCCGGCTATGACTACATTAAGTATATTTTCTTTCTTTTAGTAATTAATAAAAATTCAAAATTCTTCCAAAAAAAATTAAAAATCTTCTAAAATCATACCAGGGAAATAAATGAATATTTACATCCACTATTTAAGGGGTTGTTTATATGGGAATGGGGTATTCCTGTCCAGTTTTTTGTTTAGGAATGAATATTTCTTACCCGAGGGAATAAATGATGGACCGATTCATTCCTAAACAAAAAACTGGACAGGAATATCATTCTCATTTAAACAAAAAACTCATTTTTTATGCTAAAATGTGGTTTAATTTTGGTTTTTAATTTTCATTTATTTCCCGGCTATGACTACATTAAGTATATTTTCTTTCTTTTAGTAATTAATAAAAATTCAAAAATCTTCCAAAAAAAATTAAAAATCTTCTAAAATCATACCAGGGATATAAATGAGATACCAGGGAAATAAATGAATATTTACATCCACTATTTAAGGGGTTGTTTATATGGGAATGAATATTTACATCCACTATTTAAGGGGTCGTTTATATGGGAATGTGGATTCATAACAGTTCTAATAATATGCTACGCAAACTAAATCAATAATATTTAAATACAAATCAGTACAGTAAAATAGATAGATAGAAAGAGATAAAAAGATAAAATTACCACTGAAATGGGATCAATATCCCGTGATGCATCTGTATCTGGTTTAAATGTAGATAAAAAGAGAGAGAGAGAGATAGCTAGATAAAAAGATAAAATTACCACTGAGATAGGATCAATATAACGTGATGAATCTGTATCTATTTTTATTGTAGATAAAGAGATAGAGATAAATAGATAGATATATAGAAAGGTAAAGAGAAATAGATTGATAAACAGATAAAATTACCACTGAAATAGGACCAATATCACGTGGTGCATCTGTATCTGGTTTAATTGTAGATAAAGAGAGAAAGAGAGAGAGAGATAGAAAGAGAGATAAAAAGATAAAATTACCACTGAAATAGGATCAATATCACGTGGTGCATCTGTATCTGGTTTAATCCTTATACTAAAGTAACAGGATGTTTGTGTGTTTGTTTGTACCAAAGGATCTCGCTAACCACTGAACCGATCGGGTTCTCCTTAACAGGGTAGCTTCTCATAGGTCCCGGGAAGGTTTATAACTATTTTCTTGGGGGCTGGGACACCCTCAACCCCCCCCCCTATTTTTTTTTTTTTAAATTTTTAACTATAACTCAAAATTAGGGGGGGGGAGTAAACCCGGCACCCCCCCAACCCCAAAAAAAAAAAAAAATTTTTCTTTTAAAATCTAAAATAAGAAATTGGGTTATCAAATTCCACTCTCCTCTCCTCAAGTGCCTCTAGAGGCCTCTAGGGGCGTAGCCGCTAGTTGTAGATAAAGAGAGAGAGAGAGAGAGAGAGAGAGAGAGAGAGAGAGAGAGAGAGAGAGAGAGAGAGAGAGAGAGAGAGAGAGAGAGGGAGAAATAGATGGTTAAAAAAAGAAAAATTACCACTGAGATTGGATCAATATCACGTGATGCATCTGTATCTGGTTTAATTGTAGATAAAGAGAGAGAGAGAGAGAGAGAGAGAGAGAGAGATAAATAGAGAGATAGATAGATAGAGAGATAGATAGATAGAGAGAGATAGATAGATAGAGAGAGATAGATAGATAGATAGATAAAATTACCACTGAGATTGGATCAATATCACGTGATGCATCTGTATCTGGTTTAAATGTAGATAAAAAGAGAAAGATAGAAAGATAGATAGAGAAATAAAAAGATAAAACTACCACTGAAATGGGATTAATATCCCGTGATGCATCTGTATCTGGTTTAATTGTAGATAAAGAGAGAAAGAGAGAGAGAGATAGAAAGAGAGATAAAAAGATAAAATTACCACTGAAATGGGATCAATATCCCGTGATGCATCTGTATCTGGTTTAATTGTAGATAAAAAGAGAGAGATAGATAGAGAGAGAGAGAGAGAGAGAGAGAGAGAGAGAGAGAGAGAGAGAGAGAGAGAGAGAGAGAGAGAGAGAGAGAGAGAGAGAGAGAGAGAGAGAGAGAGAGAGAGAGAGAGAGATAAAGAGAGATAGATAGATAGATAAAAAGATAAACTTACCACTGAGATAGGATCAATATCATGTAAAGCATCTGTATCTGAGCTGGATCTTTAAATCGTTTATAGGTGATTTAAACCGGGGCGATTCATTCAGCGCGCCATCAAATTATTAAATACCAATCTTTAAATTGAAATTGCATGGGCGATTCAGCGCGATCAGTTGCGCCGAACCGGCGCGGCAATGGTACTCAACTAGTGGCATTGCCGCGCTAAATCGGGGTGATTCATATTTAATAAATAAATATTTTTTTAAAATTAGTTTAATATTTTATTGCAAAACTATCGAGAAAACATTTTATAGTTATTTTTAAAATAAATTTTATATTTTTTTTATATAAAACACTGTACTGACCCAGTTTAAAAATCCATGTTTTATAGGCGCGCTGTGGCTAACCACCAGCGCACCTGCGGTTCACCTCTGAATCGCCCCGATTCAGCGCACTATAAAAACGATTTAAAGATCCAGCTCTGGTTTAATTGTAGATAAAGAGAGATAGATAGATAGATAGAGAGAAAGAGAGAGATAGAGAGATAAATTGAAAATAGAAAGAGATAAAATTACCACAGAGATAGGATCAATGTCTCTTGAGGCATCTGTATCTGGTTTAATTGTAGATTCGCTCTCCCCTGATTGGGATCCAATACTCAGCTTTTTGTTTCTAAAAATATTTTTAAAGATTAAAACAAGGAAGACAACATCCATAAGTAGCGAAGCACAAAAAATCATCGAATGAACAAAAATATAAAGTGAGTTATATATAATATATAGTTATATTTTGGGTTGTCTTTGAAAAGTAAATTGATAGAGAATATGTTCAAAAAAAACATTGTATACTGTATAGACTAGATGCCTACATACATAAAATGGGAAAATTTACTAAAAAATCAGCAGTATATCATATTAGGCAGCAGAGAAAATCAAATTTCCCCTAAAGCGTCATAGACAGAGCGATGGACAGACAAAGTGAAATATAGAGTAGCTTTTATACTTAAAACATATGCAAGCAGTTTAACTTTTATGACATATTGATCACAAACCAATTATACCACAACACAATTTGCAAACTTCTTAAAAGCTAAACAAATGAAGAAAAGGTAATCTTAAGAATTTAGACCTCTATCTTTCAATAAAAAGCAGATAAAAAACAATTACCCTAATAGTCTTGTAACATTGATGAGCTTTCTGGTCAGCTTGTAGAGGCCAGCTTTGACAGTCTTTTCAGAGGTTGAGGGGGGCAATTCTGTATCCATAAAGTCAGAACCTAAAATAACACATGTAGTAGAGGCTTTTATAGTTTTCTCAGAGGTTGAGGGGGGTAATTCTGTATCCATAAGTCAGAACCTAAAATAATACATGTAGTAGAGGCCTTTATAGTTTTCATAGAGGTTGAGGGGGGTAATTCTGTATCCATTAAGTCAGATCCTAAAATCCTATTATATAAAGTAGTAAGCGTTTTTTGTCTGTCCCAAAGGATCTCGCTAACTGCTGAACCGATATTGTTTTCCTTTACAGTGAAGCTTTTTATAGGTCCTGGAAAGGTTTTAAACTATTTCTGGGGAGGGTGTCTTCACGGTTGTGGGGAATATGGTGGGTCCATGCATTACGTGCATGATCAAATATCTCATGATTTATCGTTCTTAATTACTGACTACTTTTATACAGTGGGAGGCGTAGTGAAACAAATTAGTTAGGGGGGAAAAGACCAATTCAACGATGTGCGGTCCAATTCAAATTGACTCAATCCCCAAAATTGTTAAGCTAATAAATAAGAAAACGTTATTTAAAACTTTGGGGACTATTGTCATTGCCCACTCTTTCTCTGCTGTACAAAGTTTATACTGTGTTAACAAGGACAAAAGGGATGAAAAGTAGAAAAATTTTTTTTCATGAAATAAAAGAAATATATTTTTTTTCATTAAATAAAAAAAATATCTTTTGTATCATGTATATCAAAATATTGTAGATCCTAAATAAATTTAGCTGAGTAATTTACCACATCGTATTATAGACATCTTTCCGTGGATAATAAGTGAAAAAAAGGTTCCAAATGCCTGAGCTAACAAAACTGGTGCTAATATTATGATATTTACTTACTACTCATTTAAAATTTCTGTAATATTAATAGTAATAGAGTAGCCCCGCTATTCTAAATTATTTTGTTTTATACCAACTAAGAACTAACGGCAAATTTTTAGATATTTAAATTAATTTTTTTAAAAAGAATTAATTAATGATTATTAAAATCTCAAAAGCTTTTTTTCTAAGTTTGTTTCAAAAATTAATTTAAATACTATGAAGGAAAAAAATTGTTTATCGATGTACTTAATAGCTTAATGTACTTTTCTTTAATTTATACATGGAAACGTTTTATGGGGGCGTTGTTCAAAAAAGTGGTTTAAACACCACCAATAATTAAAATTTAAACAAAAATAAAAATCTGTATATTAATGTATATTATATACATAGATATATTTAAATCTTTTATTACAAGCGACTTTAGATAAAGTATCAATTAATTCACATGCGTCGCATGTGTTTGAATGTATTCGCATCAATGTAAATTATGTTTGCAGGGATAAATGGAGTTGAAATATGGATCTTGAAATTGTTGGCGAATTTTATCTATAATTTAGATGTCTGTCAACCCTTAACGGTCGGGGGGTGGGGGCGTTTTTTTTTATCCTGTTTTTTCTATCTCATTTTCCATTTTTTCCATCCTGTTTTTTCTATCTCATTTTCTGTGTGTGAAAGATAAAGAGCCCAAACTGCTTGACTTTTTAAGTATGGGTGTGACACATAACTGAGAGTTGGAATTTTTTGAATATCTCCATCCTGGAGGGCACAGGATGCCAGCAAACCTGGCAGGGTCATCCAGGTAAAGAGCAAAAATATTTTTTTGACTAAAGCATTTTATCATGCCAAAATACTAAAAAATCCTCTAGTAGTACATCCTTATATAAAATACAGGTGTTCAAGTCACTTTCAGGTTCCAGGTATGATCCTGCAGGTCCTGATCCTCCAGGTCTCCAGAAATCTTTAAAAGGCTCCTGTGGCCGCAATTTTTGACTTAGAGACTTCAAATTTTAAACTTAAGATTTTCTTACATGTCTACATTACATATTAAAATTTCATGAAGATCCGCCGCCGTTTTCCCGCCGACCGCCGACTGCGGCGGCTTGCAGCTGCCAAGTACAGCTGCGGCCGCAGAAATTTATATTTTGATATTTCTAATGTAAAATTTACATAAAGATAAACATTTTCTGGAAAAAAATTATTCTTCTAGCTTCAAAAATAAGAAAATAACAGCCGTTTGAAATTTTTAAGTAAAAAAAACCCTAAAAACAAAGGTTGTTAAATAAAAGGGTGAAGGAAGCGAAAATTGACTTAGACTTATAAAGGTCGGAAATTCATTATCAAACAGGGGACTTGCACAAAAAAAATTAGCACTCTAGCTCTGACAGGAACTGAGATAATAAGGGGGGCGTTGAACGCCCCCCCCCCCCCCCCCCCGACCGATTAAGGTGCGGCAAGGGGCCCGACTGTAAAGGGTTAATGTAACTTTTTTACTACATTTATTTTTAATTTTTTATATTTTTTAGGTATTTTCCTTATAGGATTTCAAACAGAGTGATAGATTAACAGGGAGAAAAAACAAAGTGAGTTGCAGTGTAGATTTGCTTTTAAAAATTAGTTTATTTGCCAACATTTTCCTGCCATTCAACTTTCTCCTCACCCTCAAATGGTTAAAGATTCAAAAATAAAACAAATATATTCTGTTCACGTTTACTCTGGTTGAGAAAAATATTGGAAAATTAATCAGTATTATTCTGTTAGTGAGTAAATTCATATCAGCTTTTTAAAAGCAAAGCTTTTATTCAATTAAAGTCTGTCTGTCTGTATGTAAGTTTATTATTCTAGCAGAGTTAGCTCTTCTGGTTAAATTAAACAGGTTAGAATTGTCCTATTAATTTCAAACTTTGTATAATGATTCCTATAATAATTAGGTATGGTTTTTGAATTGTAGCAACTTTATAATTGTTACTAGAAAGTACATCTAAAACATGATGATTTTTTATTTATTCAGCTAATTTTTGGGATTCTGATTCCTATTACAACAAGGTACATTGTTATAAGCAAATCATCTCTATAAATGTCCTTAAAAATTCTCCTGTATTAAAGAAGATTGCAACAAATTTACTTTACTTCAAATTTTTTTTAGACCTGTGTTTAGTATTCTTCTTATTAAGTTCTGATACGCTACAAGTGTTTATGTTCGTTTGTCCTGCATTTCAGAGGTTTTCTTATATGGATGTTGCCAAATGAGGAAGTCTGTAATAAGATATGCGCCAAAGGGCAATAATAGGTAAATTTTGTTAATTTTATTATAATTCATGTATAATCATATCCATATTCCATAAAAAAAATTAAGGTGGGAGTTTGTACACTTACATATTTCATCCTGGGACTTTCCCTCTAGGGGCTAGTGGAGCAAAACAGCTCTAGACCAGCCAATTTTGTATGTAGTCTATTACTGTAATCATAAACATATAAAAAACTTAATTGGCGTCGGCAACTGCCGTAAACGCCGAACATGGCGGTTTCCGTTATTTGCCGTTTTTCGGCGATGGTCAGAAAAATATTTTTTTGTTATGTAAACTAAGAGTTCGTCCTAAAATTTGGTTATCATAGCTTTAGATTTGGCCGCTCTACAGCTGTTTTAATATTTAGCGGCTGGCAAAAAAATGAAATAAGGGGGTAGGGGGGAAGTTAGTACACTTATAGGAAATGAAATTCAATAGCAAATTTTGCCCTGGCTTGTTTTTCTAGTTATCAACCTAATTCTTTTTGTAAGCTCTCTTACATGACTGGATCTACCCATAAAACTTTAAAAAATTAATTTTGTGACTTTCCCTCTAGGGGCTAGTGGGGCAAAATAACCCCCCAAACACAATAAATTTAGGTTCTGAGCTTATTTTTAGAGATATTGAGATGATTTTTTTTTCCAGAAAACTTTTTTAACATAACCAAACTAAGTAAACATTACAGATTTCATTTTGAGACTTTCCCTCTAGGGGCTAGTGGAGCAAAAGACTCCCAAAAAATAGAAATTTTAGTTCTAAGCTTATTTTTAAAGATATTGAGATGATTTTTTTCAGAAAACTTTTTTAACATAACCAAACTAAGTAATCATTACAGATTTCATTTTAGAACATTCCTTCTAGGGGCTAGTGGAGCAAAAGACCCCAAAACACTGATATTTAGGTTCTGAGCTTATTTTTAAAGATATTGAGATGATTTTTTTTTAGTAAACCTTTTAACATAACCGTACTAAGTAATCATTATAGATTTAATTTTGGAACTTTCCCTCTAGAGGCTATTGGAGCAAAAGACCCCCCAAACACTAACATTTTAAATCTGAGCTTATTTTTAAAGATATTGAGATGATTTTTTTCCAGAAAACTTTCTTAACATAACCAATTAAGTAATCATTACAGATTTCATTTTGAGACTTTCCTTCTAGGGGCTAATGGAGCATAAGACCCCCAAACACTAAAAAATTAAGTTCTGAGCTTATTTTTAGAAATATTGAGAAGATTTTTTCCAGAAATCTTTCTTAACATTACCGTACTAAGTAATCAATACAGAATTCATATTGGGAATTTCCTTTTAGGAGCTAGTTGAGCAAAAGACCCCACAAACATTAAAAATTTAGGCTCTGAGCTTAATTTTAGAGATATTGAGATGTCTGTCCATCTGTCTGTCAGTCTGTCCATCAGTCCATCAGTCTGTCAGTCAATAATACTTTTGGGAAAATGTGATTTTCTAAGCTGCCATTTAAGATAGAAGGCTAAAATTCTTTGTCAACATTTAATTTGTTGAAAAACTGCTTAATACAGGATAATGTTTATGGACATACTTACATTTTTAGGACTTGATTATAGAGTTGCTTCGCTTATAACATTATAGTTTGTTGTCCCAGGAATTAATACACCAAAAATCAGATCAATCGGATGATTAGATCACAAAAAATTTGTTGTTAAAAAAGTAAAAAAATCAACATGTTTAAAATGGACGTAGGGACATTTTGGTAATGGTTATAGAGTTGCTACGCTTTCTAAATCGTACCTAACTATTAAAGGAATCACCATTCAAAATTTGAAATTGATAGGACAATTCTAACATGCCTAAATTAACGAAAAAAGCTATCTGTTACGGACGGACGGACGGACGGATCGACCCTAATTATAGAAAAGCTTCGCTTTTAAAAAGAATATTTAGCAATCCTCATAAGAAAATAACAGGATGTTTGTTTAATAGGGGGGAACTTCAACGCCCCCCCCCCCCCAAACCTATTAAGGTCCAGAAAGGGTACCGACTGTTTAGGGTTAAACATAGAGTAAATTCGCTACTAAAACTTAAACTCTAAAGTCATCCTAGATGTAACACGAATGTTATTTAGTTTCCTGCGAAGTTGTCTCCGATACAACCGCTAATTTTTAAAATCAAATTAATGTTTTTGTTATACAAAATAATAATCCTTTAATAATTTTTAGTGCATTTAAATATAGAATGTAAATATTCTAAATAGAAAAAAATAATTTCTATCTAGGCGTTGCAAAGTTTTAAGTTCGCCAAATTTGAGATATGCCAGAAAGCCGGACCCACCTTTTTCCCCACAACCGTCTTCACCCCCTCCCCCCAAAAAAATATTTATTTACCTACTCTTTTGAAACTCAAATTCAAAATTGAATGAGGTCTACTTTTCCCCCTCCTACCTTAAGTGCCCTAGAGGCTTCTAGGGGCGTAGCCGCTAGTAATACATATAGTAGAGGCCTTTACAGATTTCTTACAGGTTGAGGGGCAGAGGGGTAAGGCAAATTTTGCTACTTATTACACTAGTCCCAAAAGTTTTATAACAACTTTTATTTATTTGTTGGCTTAAGAACTTTAAAGACTTACGTTGAATTTTGATTGGTTGATTCATTAAGTTAAATGTCCAAACGTTTCAACCACTAATTGTAATCTACAGGGTAATTTTTGTGGTATTTATACCACGGAAAACAGACGGTAAATAGTTAGTTATAGAGTAGCAATACTTCATATATCAATAATCAAAAGTTTGAATATTCACTTACTGTATTCTAATTATATCTATGTTTAAATCAGATTAGGTTAGGTATATTAAGATAGTTAATAACTGGGTAAAGCTATGATCAATAAATAGATATATAACGAGCTCTAAAACTCGGAGCTCGTTATAATGTCCAGGCCCCACTCTTGGTGACAACCTGGCTAATAAGTCCTATTGTTTTCACTATGTAAGACTTGCAAAACGCAACTAAAGCTTTATCTTCTTTATTCAAACTTATGATTTTATTTATCATAGCTTTGTATATATGTATATAAATCAAAGATCATTATAATACACATGGAGTCAACTCTACAATTCTGTCATTACGACATTTTGTGTATCATCATTGGGAAGGTACATTAATTTATCGGCCATTGTCTTATCCCTTTAGATCCATGGCAAGACCTACTTTCTGTACATAATTGTCATTATACCTGATGTTGAAGTGCGCCAGGTAGCAGCTCCTCCTTGTTCCAGCAGCTGGCCGCCAGGACCAGCAGGATGACCGCTAGGATGCTCAGCATAACTTTGAACGCCCTGCTGTTGGCTAGACTCATCTGCAGAATGTTCCACAACCACCTATAAATATATTACTTTAAATCTCAAGAACTGCATAATTTTTTGGCGCATTTTTTTTCTTTTTGTCCGTGAAAGCCACTTCATCATAATGACAATAAAGTTAAATTGTGAAATTCACTAGTTCCATAAAAAACCTAACTTCAATAATGGATTTATTATTACTTAGATCTTACACTAGATCATCATGTACTCTATTAAAGTGAAACTTGTAGCTGGCTAAAATAACAATCTATCCATATACACTCCCTATATTCTATATCCATTACTTCACTTAACCAGTGATTTACACTTTTGTTAATAACACGTTTTACATTATCTGTATTAAAGTCGATTTTTTATGTTTTTGCTGCGCAACTTTTCAAACAAATTTGTCTAGTTTTTGTTTTTAATTAAATCTAACTTAGGAAACAAAATAAATGATAGTATAGATTTTAAGCTTTTGAAAATAAAAGTTATTGGAAAAACAGAGATAGAAAATAGGGAAAGCAAACTGAAAAAAAAGAGAGAGAGAGAGACAGAGAAATGTATAGCGAACAAAAATGGATAAATAAAATGTAAAGAAAGAAATAATTTTACTTGTTTTGACTGTTTGTTATTAATAGACAGAGAAAATAGAAATTGGCTCTTTATTGCACTGTCTCTAAAACGTAATTTTATTCGTTGGCTTAACAACTTTGAGGACCTTTATTTAATTTTGATTGGTTTGTTGATTAAATTGAGTGTCCTAACGTTTCAACCACTAACTGTAATCTACATAAAGGGTAATTTTGTGTATAATCATTGGGGATGTACATCAATTTATCGGCCATTGTCTTATCCCTTTTAGTCTAAAGAAAAGTAAATACTAAGAATCCAGGTCAAAAATATAAAACAATGCTGTAAGGCTGGTTCCATAAATAAAATATGATAAATATTCACAGTAGAATTTTAACTTAATTAATTTTGTAATGGTACTGTTATGGTTCATATTTGTGTCTTTAAAACCAGCCTGAAGTCTTTGACAAACAAACTGAAAATTAAGGATAGTAGTAGTGAACCATAGAAAAGATAAAGATAGAATAAAAACGAACTCAGACTTTATATCTGTAATTTCTGTTTTTAAAATCGTGTTTCAATCACTTAGATCCTTATCAACCAAATTTAAGTTACTTATTAATGAGAAATAAATAACATTAATAATTATAAAGCAAGTAAAATAATACAAAATTTATGGGAATTCAAGAAAATATTTGTTAACAGAAAGCTATGATTTTTAAAATTTATATACATCTTAGTTTGTGTATTGTAAAACTCGCGACAGTGGGCAAAGTTCGTGCAATCAAAGGATTGGTTGTCTGTCTGATGTTACTTGACCTAAAATCCACCAGTAGGCGTTAAAGTATTGCATCCCATTACAAGCAGCTAATAACCTTTGGTTCTCTAGATGATCACTTGAGATCAAAGGTGAATCACGCACATAATAGGTAATAGCTAATAAAATGTATAAAAAAATGGATTTTGGATAAAAAAGTTTTATATATGTATAATTTGACACCAAAACTTCAGATACTCAAACTTGAACAAAGACATTATTAAATCAAATTGAATGTCTGATCTTACTTATAGTAAATGTCTAGATAATAGACAATAAGCTACCTTACCCTTTAACCTTTTATATCTGTGGTTGTATCCAAAATTATTTCCCTTTTGCAATTCAAACAATTTTATATTTACAGTCTTGGTGCAGTTTTATCTATTACAATTGTATTTATTAATTGTACAATTGCATTTGATAAAAGAACAAAAATAAAATCATGATACTTACGGACAATTTTTGTATTTGAATATAATTAAAATGTTTTTTTTGTAGATTAGATTTTAAAAATCTTTAGCTTGTGTCTTGGGAAGTTTTAGGCTATTGACAAATCTATGGGTGAGTGCTGATAACAAACACTACAAGTTACAAATTATCAAATAGATTAAGTTTTTAAGCTGAACCAAAATTTGAAATTTAACACTTAAAAATTGAAATATAAATTCTGAAATCATTATTTACTGACAGACATATGTAATGACTTTTAAAAAGTTATAAAATGCTCTTAGACAATCTTAACAAAAATGGAGAAATGTATATGAATATTTGGGTCATGTAAAGAAAACAAAGTTGCTGGTTTCGTCATATTTTCACAATAGCTTTTGAAAGGTTATTTTAGGTTAGGTAAATATTAACGATTGCACTGCAAGGTTAGAAAATAGGCCCCGCATAGGTTAGAGTCCCACTAAAAATAGAAGAAAAGCTACTGTGAAAATATCATGAAACCCACAACTTTGTTTCCTTTACATGATGTAAATATTTTGTTATGGAGAGACTGATAAAAAAAAACAGACAGACTTATTAAGATATGTGGTATTTTAACTGAACAAAGAATAATCCTATACCTCCATGATTTCATCTTCTTCATCATACTCAAAGTCATCATCTTGAACCTCAGAGCTAGTAATACTAGACTCTATGAATAATACTCCTACCTCCATATTTTCATCCTCTTCAACATACTTAAAGTCAACATCGTCATCTTGAACCTCAGAGCTAGAAATATCAGACTCTGCAAAGAATAATCTTACCTCCATGATTTCATCTTCTTCTACATACTCAAAGTCAACATCATCATCCTGAACCTCAGAGCTAGAAATATCAGACTCCTCAAAGAAAAATCCTACCTCCATGATTTCATCCTCTTCAACATACTTAAAGTCAACATCATCATCTTGAACCTCAGAGCTAGAAATATCAGACTCTGCAAAGAATTATCTTACCTCCATGATTTCATCTTCTTCTACATACTCAAAGTCAACATCATCATCCTGAACCTCAGAGCTAGATATATCAGACTCCTCAAAGGCAAATGATCTCTTCATCTCAGTTCTAAACAAAATTTTTTTTGATAAACATAAACACAAACATAAACAAATTTATTTAGGCACAAAAATTTAAACAAATCATAAAACATAAGATACAGATACAATTAAGAACTATAGCACATAAACAACCTAAATCCTTATCAGTTTTGCCCAGGTAAACAATATTAGAACACCTTGGATGTCTACATTACAATGGTACCTAAGGTTTTTAAAATCTTGCTTGGTAAAAAAACTTTAGGTTCTCTGATTGGTTGGTTTTAACTTAGTGTGTCCAAACTGTTTAAACTATAATTTTGAGATGCAAAAGGGGTAATGATTTGAAATGTATATCAATTTAAGACAATGGCCAATACGTTGATGGACATCCCCTATCATGAATTTTATGTAATACAATGATGTACATGATACTTCAGTATGGCTTGTAACCAGTTCTAATCCTGTGGATATTAATTTTAAAGCCATAAGCCATACTAGAACATATTTTATCAAAGTTTGTCTACTTACTTTCTAGGATTTGAGGAGAAGTTTCTGCTTGATGAGAATTCATCACTGGTGTCATTATTATCATCATCCTCTCCACCCTCATCTCTGATAGTCAGACTCTCATTGTAATCCTTGATATCATCATTATTCAACAACAATTCAATTAAGTTTTTATTTTGTATGGTAATGGACTCCAACTATATATATTCTATTTTCATTTAGATAGCCTAAAACATGACCATTACGGTAATGGTCATGTTTTAGGCTATCTAAACGGAAATAGAATATATATAGTTGGATATTATGACAGGGGAAAGTTTGTGGAAAGTTAAGGTTGCAAACATTGACATCAATTATTGGTCAGTTTGTTCATCCAGTAGAAGGGACGGGGGTGGAAGGGGAGTTCATTATTTGAGCCAGCTACAAGTTTCACTTTATTAGAGTACATGATAATCTGGTGTAAGATCCAAGTGATAATAAATTCATCGCTTATTAAAAAGTACATCTTAAATGACTATACATATATTTATAATATAAAGTAGAATGATGACTGTCCATCTGTCTATATGTCAATAGGTAAAGATCTTAGTAACAGCTGTAATATGTCTGTAAGTCTGTAACTTCATGTTTTTTTACATGTTGGGGGATTTTCAAGAGATCAAACTGTTGCTGAAAATTCCTTGGAGTAAGTAGCATCTGCTCTTGTCTCATCATCATCATATTCAGACGTCTCCTCTCCCTCATCACCCCCGACCCCACCACCACCCCCGCCGCCTCCCCTATCATCACCCCGCTGCCTCCTGTCCCCCTCCGACATGCTGCTGCTAGTAACCTTCCCGCCAAAATAATATGCCCCCCACCAATTTTTTCCCGCCAAAAATTATGACAAGATCAGCTGATGTCATGCTTTTGTGTCTTAATCAGGGTGGCCAGAGTTGTGCAGTAAATTTCCCCGCATTTTTGTTTGTGTGTCCTTGTAAGAAGAAAGTAGTAGGGGGGGAATATTTATTTATGGTATTGGTACTGCTGTCATTTTCTTGTCTTGTTGTTACAACTTTTTTTTAACTTTCTTCTGAAATAACCATAGAATATAACTTTTAAACTAAAACAAGGATGAAAACATTCATAAGTAGCAAAGCCAAAAAAACTAACATGAAATGACAAACGGACAAAAAGAACCTAGCTTGTAATCTAGAAAATTAGAACCTTTACAAAAAAAATCATCATTCTATCGTAAATAGTAGCAGAGAAAATCAATATTATGTAACAGTGGATATACAATTAAGGATTGATGGGCTGCCAATGGACTGACAGACTGACAGATGGACAGACAAAGTAAGTTATAGAGCAGCATTGCTACTAAAAATTTATTAATATATATGATTAAAATTATTGATTTAACATGCCAATTAAAGATAACATTTAGAGAAAGAAAAATGTATAAATAAAATTATCTTTTGCAAGACTCAAATTTAATCAAATAAAGATTTATCAGTTTTTTATCTGTCGTTAATCTATCCCTACAAAGAAAATGTACTGAAATTAATTTCTATTTTACTTTTATTCTATGTCAATTGGTACAATAAAAGTTTTGAGTCTTAGATGATGAATTGAGATTTGGTTAAAATATAATCAGGAATATTGGCATTATTTAATTTAAATAGAATTGTCCTATTTCTATCAAACTATTATTTAGAGTCTATGATAATTGATGATAAAAGTTATCATCAAAGATTTTAGATCTTGAAAGAATTATCGTATTGATTTAAAACTATAATTTTTATTAAATTGCGTCTGTCTGTACCAAAGGATCTAGCTAACCGCTGAACCAATATGGTTCTACTTTTCAGTGTAGCTTTAGATCGGTCCTGGAAAGGTTTATAACCTTTTTGGGGAAGGGTAACACCACCATC
Source organism: Acartia tonsa (assembly GCF_053477335.1). Taxonomy (NCBI): domain Eukaryota; kingdom Metazoa; phylum Arthropoda; class Copepoda; order Calanoida; family Acartiidae; genus Acartia; species Acartia tonsa. The sequence goes on from NC_137263.1 coordinate 623,097, forward strand.
CCAAGAGAAATCGCCTATAGAAAAGAAATGACCAAACCAAAATCTGAATATAGGAAGCTACTTCATCCACTAAGTGCCCCTAATAAAATTTTACCAATGTTTATAAAATTAGTTATTAGTAATAAATAAAAATTACATTTTATTAAATGATTTATATTCTGCAATCATTATGATTTGTTGATAATATTGAGGACACTGTAAACCAAAACTTTTATTAAAATTCCAGGAATCTAAAGGGATAAGACAATGGCAGTTAAATAGATGTACATTCCCCAATGATGATACACCAAATCACCCCTTCTGTAGATTACATTCGTTGATTGAAACGATTAGACAACTTAAAGAAACAACCAATTAAAATTCAATGAAAGTCCCCAACATTGTGAAGCAAACGAATAAGAAAACGTTATTATAAAACTTTGGAGACTAGTGTAATAAACAACCCACTGGAGGGGAAAGGTGTGATCCTTTAATTTGTGGGAGGGGGGGGGGGGGCCGGGGGGGGGGAGAGATAGTGGTCAACGTCCTCCAATTTATAAGTGATACTTCAAAACTTTCAGCAACAGTTTTATTTTCTTTGGCAAAAAGTTCCTTTGATACTAATAGGCATAAAAAATGAACATATTCTTTGATTTAAAGAGCAATACGATGGTAGTCTGTAAGTCTAATAAAGCTGGAATTTATGAGGTAGGTAGGGGATATTGAGCTGTTTATTTATACACTAGTCCCCAAAGTTTTAGAATAACGTTTAATTATTCGTTGGCTTCACAACTTTGTGGACGTTTATCGAATTTTATTTGTTGGCTGATTAAATTAAGTGTTCAAACGTTTCAACCATTAAAAGTTATATACAGAAGTGGTAATTTTGTGTAACATCAATGAGGATGTACATACATTTTTGGGCTATTGTCTTATTCCTTTAGATCTCTGGGAATTTATGCTAGTAAGGTTAATATTTTTAAAAGCGAAGCTTTTCTATAATTAGGGTCGGTCCGTACGCCCGTTATAGTTAGCTCTTTTCGTTAGGAATTGTCCTATCTATTTCAAACTTTGTATGCTGATTCCTATAACAGTTAGGTACGACTTTGAAAGCGAAGTAACTCTATAATTGCTACCAGAAAGTCCGTACGTCCATTTAAAACAAGCTGATTTTTTACAGCTGTTTGTGTTTTAAAATTAATTCAACTGACTTTTTTAATTCTGATTCCTTTTTATTTGTTGGCTTAAAAACTTTGGGGACTTTTATTGAGTGTCGAAATGTTTCAACCACTAATTTATACTCTAATGAAGGGATAATTATGTGTATTATCATTGTATGTGACACACTTTAATGGTGGAGGAATTAATGTTTGTTCAGCTTCAAAAACAGGAATTTCCTTCAGTTCATTATATGTAGAATAGTCATGCAACTTATGCATTTCATTAATTCACTTATTATTTATGTGTATTATCATTGTATGTGACACACTATATTTGGTGGATTAATGTTTGTTCAGCTTCAAAAAACAGGAATTTCCTCCAGTTCATTATTATATGTAGAATAGTCATGCAACTTATGCATTTCATTAATTCACTTTGACATTGAAAAAAAATCACATTTTCTTTCTCCCTCTCTTTTTTTCTCTCTCCCACTCCCTCTTTTTCGCTCTTTTTCTTTTCTTTGCTCTCTTTCTATTTATATTTTTCTCGCTCCTTCTCCCTCTTTCTTTCTCTCTCTTTTTTTCTCTCTAACTCTATTTCTTTCTCTCTTCCTCTCTCCGTCTTTGTCTTTCTCTCCCTTTCTCCATATTTTCTACTTTTATTTTTTCCTATTGCATTTAGTATAATAATCAAAGTATAAAAAACTACTTCAATGGAAAATGCATTTTTAAAGTGTTTCCTGTCATGTCGCCGTGCTGTTTCCTTTAATAATACAAGTATCTAAATGGTTAGGACAATTGCCGATAAATTGATGTACATCCCCAATGATGAAACACAAAGTTATCCCTTCTGTAAATTACAAATAGTGGTTGAAACGTTTGGACATTCAACTTAATGAACCAACCAATCAAAATTCAATAATAGACCCCAAAGTTGATAAGGTAACAAATAAAAAACTTTGGCGACTAGTGTAATAAAAAGCCCAATATCCCCTCCCTCCTTGCATTAAAGTCATGAAAAGATTTGAAACAAATGGCTTCGCCCAAAAGAGTGTGAAAATAGATTCAATGTTCTCTACATTTTGATATGGAATTGTAACCGATTAATAAATAGTTGTCTGGAATATACATCTTTACTTATACATTTGTTATTTAATCATCATTTCCCTTCTTTTATATCTATTGTATTTACTTTTCAGTATTCTCTAAAACGTCTTAAAATATTTGTGATGCAAAGAGTAAGACTGAATTATAGGAAGTTTTGCAACCACTAAAAACAAACATACAGCTTAAATTTAAATAAGGTTTAAGGTAAAACTGATAAAATAGTAAAATTGTATAGTAAAAGTTAAATGCATAACCACTACTAAAATACACATATAGATTGAATATAATTTATGTTTTATGTATTGGTTTAAACTTTAAATGTAGCTGTGTGTGCGAATGGGGCGTTTGTCCATGTTTAGGTATGGAGACCGCTCTTCTATGAGTACTACTAAAACCTAATTTTAATGCAATACACATAGACATTCTCATCGTCGGTTCGTTTGTTTAGAATGCTTAACCCTCTATTCCCACAAGTATAATACGAATTTGGTTGAGCTGGTGGAAGCTCAACAAAAGACCCACGCGAAGTATTATGTTGCTTTAACCTAAGAATAAATGGTTGGTTTTGATATTCGATCAGAATTATATAAGCGTATTAAGTATTAAGGAAGGAAAATGTTTTTATAAAGTGTATTTATATTACAAGTGCATAAGTTAAGTATGAAAATATTTACAGGATAAGTGTTAAAATTATAAGTAGAGTAGGACAGAAATGTGCCCTAAGTCCCAAGCAGTGAATTGTGCTAAGTGTTAGATTTCTAACATAAGGCCTGAGCTCAATTCATGCTAAGTACCAAGGGGCCTAAATTTAAACTACAATGCATGCCAAACAACTAAGTCATTACCTTTTAAAGCCAGAAAGAGAAGTTGATGGTAGGAGAGTTAATAAATAACTGAATAAATTCAAGAGGTACATGCTATAACATTAGCTCTGGACCAGGATTTTAGTGTTTGTCTGTGCAATTAAATATCTGTGTGTTAATATGTGACGTAAATCAGGCATGGTTGTAGGCATACATACTTGTACTGGTTGTTTATATGATTACATTAACTATAAACATAATATCTTTAATAAACATATACTATTAGCAAATCACATACAGATTACCATGAATAGGCTAGCGTTACCCATATATGGTGTCATATAGGTAAAGATAGGCCTATGAATGCATAAATTGATACAAATAATGCCTTGGGCCTAGCTAAAGTAATTGTGTCTTGCCCCTGAGTGCTACTAGATAATTGCGGGGCACGCGTCAATCAAGTATTCATAATATGCTCTATAAAGTGTTGACTTTATATCAAGCATAGATAGATAGTTGTGGATGCGAAGCATTTCTGTAAAAGTCTCATATGTACGTTCAAAGAATTTGAAAATTGAGGATCGCATCTCCAATGGGGGTAAGTTGTTAAAAAAGAAAAAAGAGAAAAAGAAAAAGTTTAGTAGTCCCAGTATATAGGCATATATAATAAATTATAAATGTATTCCAGGCTAAGTTAAATACGCTTTCCATTAAGAAAGTAAGCTTTGCGTATTTTCATAGCCGGGTATACAAGATGATAAACCTCCCAAATAGAATACATTCTTTTCTTGAGGGGTTTAGTTTTATCTAACATTGTCACATCAATAAATGTTTTTGCGTTGGTTGTTCTGGATAGTTCAGCTTCTTCTGATGATGAACTAGGTGGTGAAATGCTCTCTTTCGAAGTGTAGGTTGAGGTTGGGGGTGAGGTAGATATGTAGCCAAGGGCATCCACTTGTGCTACCTCGTTGCCATTCTCGTCCAAGGTGATTGAGTGATTTTCCAGGTCATAGTAGAGTTGGTTGAGGTCATTGGTAGAGAGGGATAGTGTGCTGCTGGAGCTAATGTCACTATCGGTCTCCACTCTACTATCTTCTCTGGTATTCAGGGCTGTATTTAACAAGAAATTCCTGATGGTGATGGACAGGTTCTCTGAGAATCCATCGTACTCTGGTGTGGTGGTAATGTTGTTGTTCTCATCTATAGCGTCAAGGTATTGACAGGAACACAACCGCAATCCGTCCAAGGTAGGGTGGTGGTAGGGCTCCAATACTCCATGATCATCTAGGTTATCTCCAGGCGGGTCCATGGTAGATCCTAAAAAGAGTTAGTGCGCGTGCTCCAACCGGTTCCTTGGGGTATCCTGGCTATGGTAATCTAAACAAAAGAAATTTTAATAATCTTTTATTAATCATTTTATCCCTGGGATATTCTAGAAATTCTTTTCGTTACAGATAGACCTATAATGGATTGGTTAGTTATCTCTATTTCTGTTAAATATAACTGTTTCCTGAATTTAAACAATATTTTATATAAAAATTCATAAGTATAATTAGTATTTACATATCGTATTAATTTCTTTGGGTACATTACTCGTATATATGTATAAGTATAGGGTTTTACTAACAATAGTTGGTAACCCTTGTTTGTATATTTTGTATATGTACATATGGTTTATACCATTGTTGGCATTAGCTGTATTTATTTATTTTTAACACGAATAAATTTTAATCATTTTAAGGACTAATGTCTTACATTACATCGCTGTCAAGTATACCTTTTAGACCTAATATCTATGAAATATATCGTTCGACGTCCGTAATTAAAATTTTACGTAACAATAAGTTGTCACCCCTTTGTTTATGTTTGGGCGGTCAAAAGTGATAGGGGTTGGATTTGAGCGAGGTTATAAAAAGCTGGCGGCCCAGTAATTATGCTCATTTTATTAATAATTGTCTTTGCGAGCGGAGCTTGCGTTCGAGTGTTTAATTTTACCGCTAAATTCCAAGAGAATTTATATAAAAGTGATAAAATATAGTAACCCGTTTGTTTTATATGAATGTTTTTATGTTATAGATTGTTGATATGCCCATTATTGCATTCGTTAGCCTCTATTTAAGACTCAAGAATCTTATTTTCTTCGTCGATAAGGCCTTTATCACTATATTTTTGATCGAAAGTGGGTTAGAAGCAATATGGGTATATCTTCAATCTATGACAATTTTGTTTTATATAATATTTGTAGTTTTGATAGGACATATCTGAATCATCAGGTAAATTGACGTACCTTGTTTTGTTTACGTTTTCCGTCTGCAAAAGTTAAATTCGTTCATCGTAAGCAAAACTTATATTGATATAGATATGTTCCATCATTTTATTCGTCTTAACATTTGATTACAGCGTCCCTTTTTTGTAATCAAAATTTATTGAATCTTGACTTAAATCTTTTAAAACAATTGTGCTATAGGGTTTAAAAATAAGATTTTCGTTTTACTTAATTCAGTTATAATGACGCTAATTGATAGGTTATTTACGTTACAAGTAACTCAACCATATTCATTTTAAAATGGTCGTTTACAAAAATTATATTTAGCTAGCTTTATCGTAGGTACTTTTTAAAAAGTCATTTAATATATTCAGATCTAGCTAGTACATAAGTTTTATTTGCTTGATACATCATAATGAAAATGTTTTTGATGGCTCAGCGATAGCTATTTTTAAACGTTGAATCACGTAAAATTAATTACATATTCTTTAACTTAATTGAATCTAATAAAACAAAGTTTTAATGTTTGGATAGCTTAACGATAGCTATTTTTAAGCGTTGAATCATGTAAGGTTAATTACATATTCTTTAACTAAAATAAATTTTACTTATAAATGAAAAAATCAAAGTTTTAATGTTTGAATAGCTTAATGATAGCTATTTTTAAGTGTTGAATTATGTAAGATTAATTACATATTCTTTAACTTAAAGAATTTTACTTTTAAATGATAAATCAAAGTTTTAATGGTTAGGAAGCTCAACCATAGTTGCTTAAAATACTAAAAGAATATTCGTGTGTAGAGTCTTTTTCATAAAATTAATTTTACTATATTGCCTTTCAGAATCACTAGTCCTCTATTTTAAATTTACATCCGCTCATAATGTATATTCCTGACAGCCTGGACGCGCATCAGAATATTAAGGAAAGATTCGAGGAATCGATGAGAGCGGCTGCGGCCACTCTTGCCAATTCCTCGCTTCTCGAAACCTCCTTAGACGACTCGAGTTCGGTGTACAGCGACGCGTCTGGGATGCCAAGCCTTGCTGACGTTGATGACTATGGGAGTACAAGTACTTTTGATACTGTAGAGTCCGAAAGGGATCAAGGGGAGATGTTTGGCAACGAGCATCTCTCACTGATGCTTAGTAGAACGATACAAATCATCTGGTCTCTCCTCAATTCGGTGATGCAGAACTCCTGCGGTGACATTGGTGACGATGTTGCCGGAGGTGATTCTGGGTCTGCCGAGTCGAGGAGAGACCAGAAGACGAGTCTGGACGCACTCAACATGGATGGCTTAATTAACATGTTGTTGGGTTTAGGCTTGTTTTCTTGTGCTCTCATAGTGGTCTTCTTCGGTGCTGTAGGGCTTGAGACTCTAACACGTTTAGACAACACCTCAGACAGGTCGCTGGCTCGCTGGATAAGAGATGTATGTACGCGCCTCCGTAATATAGGCGTCAGGACCATTGAGCTTCTTCACTGCGGTAACAGGACCAACAGGACTAGATCTGGAGTTACGTCGCCAACTGTGGAGCCGTCGGATACAGGCATGTATGAAGCCGCGTCCTCTGTGATGGATGATATTCTGTCAGATACACAGGTGAGTTTTCTTCTGTTGTATATTTCTTTTCTGTTTTGTATATTTTTTTTTTTTTCTAGCCACCCGTTTTGTCTAATAAAGCATCATGATGTTGCAGGGTTGTTCTGTCTTATTCTCACTTCCTCAACGTTGACTTTCGGCTCTTCCATATATATCACTCACCGTTTGTCGTCGTTTTATGTCGCCAGAGAAATCCGCTCGGTTACCGCAATTAAATTGAGATACCAGTTAACATTTACTAAAATCTTAATTAGCAACCTAATATTATTTCCCTCTGGGAAGGTTGAGAGTTTGCTCGTGCCGCACGTTTCTCATTGGGGTTTTGAATGTTAGATCAAGACTTTAATGTTTTCTTTTTGTTTTAGGCTCCCTCTGCTAGTCCATCGACTCCAGCCGAAGTGAGATCCAGAGTTGGGCTGTTTGCTGTACACCGCCTGTCTGCCACTGAGGATCGAGTTACTGGAAGTAATGTGCCTGTGGGATTGGACACCCCGTCGGGAAGTCCTGGCTTCCGTCCGTTGATCTTTGATCAAACAGAGCGTCTTCATGTAAGTATCCATGCTTTAATTTTTCTATATTAATTTTCAGAAAGAGGCTGTACATTTGTACACGTATCTAGAGGTATTTGCAACTAAAATTCTTTTATTGGTAGAATATTAATCTTAAAATGTATGGTTGCATAGGCATTTTTTTTTTTTTGAACCGTTCTAAGATTTTAATTCTATTATAAAGTGGGTCGAATCGCTACCTAATCATATAGCTTTACAGGATTTTAGGCATTCTGATTTCCTGATTTTCCTAGATTCTTTGTTGGTGTTGCGATTAAACTAATAAAATCTATTATATTTTAGGCGACCAACTCAATCAATCTGGAGGAGCATTATACAAACATGCTAAGGTTTAGCCCGCCCAGTACTGGAGGGTCTGCAGAAGGATCCAGCTATAGTTCATCTCTATGCCTTAGTCGCATTGATTCTCCATCTGCAGCAGACCTTTCAGCGGTAAGTTTGCTAAATTCGTTTAATATTATTAGTTGCCAAAATTATGTGACTTGAGGTAAAGAATTTGATGACTTTAGCTATGCTTATATACAATAAGTTATTTTAACCATAGTGTTTATCCCTTTCCAATGGTTAGCATTATGACTTTAGAGGATTTAATAAAAATTTTCTAAAAATATCAGGACTGCTCAATTATCTATATGGGTAAACATTATTATATTTCTCCCTGATTATTTGTTAAGATTTTCTGTTTTAACTAATATTTACTTCCCTATTTTAGGAAGCGGAAAATACACTTCCTCTGGTGGACGTGTTCGAGATCGATATACCATCCAGCCAGTTTGGTTCTATGGGTAGTGAGATTCGGTTCCCATTGCCGGAGAGAATTGTTGGAGGTTTAGAGCGGCTGTGTCTTACAGTTGAGACTCCCACCCCATCTCTTCCGCCAGAGACTGCCTCAGAGACGGCTAGCCTGACTTCAGTTGCGCGTTCGTCGGATAATAGCAGGGAGGAGTCCGATGCTGAAGGTGTCCCTCGGTGACGGGGTTCTGCCGGCCCTAAGCGTACGCGTTGAAGTGGCGAATGTTAGCTTGGTCATAGACATTGTAATTTTTATTAGACAAAAACTGCTCAGACACGTGTGACAAAATTCTTAATCTATGTAACTAGTCAAAATAGTGATTACTATTTAGTAAAATATTAGACGTTATGACTTTCATACTGTACAAGACCAAATAATTTACACCATTGTTATTTTGTTATATCATTACATGTTAGCTTGTAAGGAACTTAGTATGTAAGGAAATAATGGTATAAGGTTGTATTTTCTTTTCCCCTAATTTAAAACTTCGTGTAGTCTCAATTACTTTCGTCATAGTTGAACTAAATTTCTTTTCTCAATATTATATTAACAATTTTAATTTCAGCCTTATATCACAATTTATTCATTCTTGTTAGCTTTTAAGGGTTATGTATATAGATATTTAGTCGAACTTGCGCCTCAGTACCTTTTCTCTGATCTTTCATTTATATCCATCCCTGTGCATTAATCGTGAATTTTAATTGTGCTGTGATATATATAGAGGACCTGTAAATAGCATATATATTTTTTTTGTAACCAATATCTAAGTAGACTGAAAGACTGACGTTAGACAAAGCTATTTAAATATGCTTATTCAAGTACTTTTAAGAGAGATGTGTAAAGACTGTTTGTAAATTTTAATATTTGAGCAATTAAAGTAGTATCATTGATCGGGTAATTTCATTAAGGAAGAATTGTTTAAATTATTAAGGTTTAGAGTATATATCATTCCTCTTCAAAACTATAGAACTTTACATCCCTTTAATTCTTACTACAACAGTCGTAAAACTTAAGTTTCGGGGTAAAATTTTCTTAGGCCTGTCATTAAAGCTAAATCTAAATTTTATTTCCACCAAATAGAATTTTCCTGATTCGAGTAGAGTCGTTGATAGGCTGTGTGCCTATATATATATATAAGTTTTTACATTTATTGCTCAATTATTTTTAATGATCTCGGAATTTTTCTTATGCGCCAGTATACAGCTTAAGTCCAAAAAAATATATTAACTAAATTTGTTAAAACTTGTCAGAAATCTTTCCTATTATCACAATTTTGTTTCCAAAGATTTGTTAAATGGGAGTTTATATCCTGTTTTAGAAATTGTCCTAACTTTATAATTTTCACCAAAAAGAAGTATTTGTAAAAAAAAATTTTTATACCTTTTCTAAAGATTATCTACTTTTGTTAAAATAAATATAGAGATTTTTAAGTAACATACATACTTTGTTAATTACTGGTTTAATATATGTTGTGTAAAAATTCCCATTTACATAGCTACTCTATAAGCGTTACTTGTTCGTTTGTCACGTTAGTAGTGATAATAACTAAATTAAATTGTTACCTTTATGAAGCGTTTAGCCTAGTTTTTTTTTTTTTTATATTCGCTTATTTTATAACGATTAAATAAGTAATAACATTACCTACTATGTTCTTTTGGTATCATCGTTACTATATATGTGGTTTATTTTCTTACCGTTTCTATCATTACCTTTTTAGATAAATCATATAATAATAACGTGGAGATTTTTATAAGAACGTACAAGAATATAGGTACAATATTGTATAGGTAAGTACGAGAGTATTATATTTTCCGTTTGGCAAAGTCTTTTATATCATTGGGAATGTCCGTAAGTCTTTCCATCTGGATACATTAGAAATCAAGTCTTAGGAATCATGTTAACTTGTATGTTTATCTGACTATTCTGTTTGAGTTTCTAGGTCGATAACTAGCGGTAGTTGCGGCGGGGTGACCTCTCCTGCCGCAGATTACCGTTAGGTTATGATGATGTGCATCTGGTCGTTGAGGGATAAGCGTTCTGCCGCGTATACGCAAACTCCTCTGAAATACTCTTAATATTCTTTTCAAGAGTCTGACTAGGAATGTAGTGATCCTGTCTAATATTATGACCATGATAATTGTTATCGACACGTATATAGCTATTTCTTCTATATGAGCGAAGATGGTTCTAATGGTCAATGGTTCTTTAGGTTTTGGTGGGCACAGTGATTCCGATGCAAATGGTAAAGTTCGTGCCGTGGTCTGTCGGTCATAGCCTAGTGCGAATTGTGTGATCGTATCTCCCAATGTGAGATTATATGATCCTCCTGTTATAATAAAAGGAGTGGATGTAATAGTTATTGATGCATTCTCTAAACTGCGATTAGTATTCTCACTCAAGCTAGTAAAGACAATTCCATCTTGCACATAAGCGTAGGGATAAGTCTGTTTCGCCAACGGACAGTGCTTGGTTATCAATGTTTCATTAACGCTAAGTAGTCCCTTAAGGCACTGGTCAGCTTCAACTGGTAGATAAGCGTTATAGTAAGATTGTCTGTATACTCTTTTGGTTTTATCCAAATAATAAATGGAATCGATGTAGCATTCATCAAAAGGAATTGGTGCGTATCTGTAGATTTTTATTGGCTCAGAACTTAATTCCATGGATAGTATAGTGGTGAATGATGTTGTACCACCACTTAAACGGCTTTGGACTTCCAATCCAAGATTATGAGTATAGTCCAAGTTAAGCTCTTGCCTTACAAAAGTTTTAATAGAGTCTGTGATATCCGTTTTTGCAAGATCTTGAATTAGAGTAAGTCTGAAATTTAAGTCTGCTTTAAGCTCTTCTAAGTTCGTGATGGCTAAGTTGCTCAGGCTATCAACATAAGAGTATTCTGCTGTTTGCACAAAGTTAGCTGCTTTGGCATGAAGAGTTATACCACTTACGATTTGTGGTACTATCTCTGCAAGTAATAACTGTGTAAAATCAAACTTATCATGATCTAGCTTATAAGAAAGTTTATTTACGTTATTAGTCACTTCAATGCGGTTAGAACTTATTAAGGGAGTTACTGTTTCAATAGCTTCCTTGATTTTGCGGATAAGTTTTATTACTTCAATAAGCAAGTCCTTAATCTTTTTGGTGTATAACTTGCCTATAAGTTTAGTTTGTGCTGAAGTGAATGTACGTCCATCGTAGCTAATGTCTAATTGAGTCTTCAGGCCATCATAGATTGCTATTTCAGGCGCTGTATTGCCTACAGATATATCAACTTGAATTGATTGAATTGCTACAGCTGTGTAGCCTATATACTCTCCACTTTGATAATGAGTGGGTATCAAGTCTGTCATAGTGTTTGCTGTTGTACTATAGTAGTACATACTTAGTATTATTAATATTATCTTAGGATACATTGTAAAACAGCTAAGTTTATTTAATAATTGCTTATATCCACAATCAAAAGTTACTTTTCTGACTGATACACTTACACTAATAAATAAGGTCTTCACTGCTTGGAGTTCTATGATAAACTAACTTATTTTTCCAAAATCTATTTATTATCCCACTTTCGCTACTGCTAGATCCTGAGTGGGCGTTTCCGGTTTCTAACTATAATTAAAGTTTTGACATATTTTTTGTATGTAGATTGGTTATAGGCTTAATAACTAATCAAGTTCATCTCAGTTCAAGGCATATATATATAGGTTGTCTAATAATATTGTTATGTCTGTGTAATTTACATGGTTCATATTGGGTATTTTAAACTCCGTTCTGTATATATTGGTTATGTAGCACCATGCATATATTTGTACAGTTTGTATTACTCGTTTGACTCTGTTTAGGCTATACAGATTCAAAACTTATACATATACAATTTTCCTTTTATATATTTTTGTGTATAAATATTTTTGAAGGGATCGACTTATTTAGTCGACATGTATTGTATATGGTTGGTCTCCCCCTGTCAATAGAGAAGACGTAAATTTTACCACTGGATATATAACCTTGAGTGGGAAAATTCTACATAAATTATGATATCTCTGTTATCAGATTAGAATAACATACTATTATATTGTTCCCGAGTTTACAGGGTAAACGGAAATGCAAGTAATTGTTATTGGAATGGATTTATATCTCTTGAAATCTGATATTATAATTTATGTTCAATGTTTTATAGATATGAATTCTGTACGTGTCCAGAATTATAGGTTTTGTATTAATTAAATTTGCATTTTGTTATAATGGTAATCATTCCGCTGCTTATTTGTGCATAAAGAGATGACTGTGCACATATTTCTGGTCGCAGATTTTGCTTTGGCCAGAATTATAAGCGGAAATGTATCGTTTAGTTAATTATCTTTTAGTCCATGAATTTATTGTAAGACTTTATAATTACTCCTTTGTATCCTCTATGAAAGTGTCAAAATATTAGTCAATTGGTTTGAAACTCTCTGATTTTGAAAGGGTATTTAACTTGTCTGTATTTATATCAGATCTCCTTTCAACCATGTTTATTTTGAAAACTTGCAATTTATTAATACTGTGAGAGGATATGTGTGATGTTAGGATTGGTTTATGTGGAAAGTATTGCTTTAATTAATTCCACGAACCTTCTGTAAGTTTACCTTTTATTTTTATGTGATCTTAGTTGTAATTTTATCTTTAATTAGCAATTAAAGCAGGTTTTGGCATCTTTAAAGTAGATATAGGGGAGTTTTATTATTTAAACTTTTAAATATCCCTGTTTATCAAAAATTGCGTACAGCATATAATATCGCGTAAGGAAAGAAGAGCAAAAGTCTTCCCTTCTTATAGTATGAGCTATAATTAGTTCATATGGTTTATAACTTAAATATTTTATGGCATTATTATTAGTTGTGTTGTTGTTATAACAGTTCAAATCTACTTTGGTTAGAACTGTAATATACCTGTTATTCATTTGTTGACAAGATGCATTGGTATTTGGGTTATATTATAGTTCTGAAGGAGTTTTCGCTTGAAGTTTTAAAGTTTTAAAGAAGTCTGAGTACAATATGCAAGAAAGAAAAACTTAATTTTGTTTTGACTGAAATTTTCTTTGAGGGTAGGCAATGGTTTTTGCTTAATTACTAGATCTTTTAAATAAAATCATTGATGGGTGAAATTGTGGCATATCACAATATATACTGTTGTTGTGTTTTCATAATAAAAGTATGAAAAGTATAGTTTTGTTCGTACAGACCTTAATCAATTTTGTCTTTATCACTATTATATACAAATTAGACATACTTTTGTCGCAATACGGTTTTGGGCATATACTTCAGGCATTATTATAGGCCGATAGGTTAGGTATCCAAGATGTTTTTCTTAGACCTAATGTTAATTACAAGGTTACTTAAGAATTATAATTCATAGGGGTTTTATAGGGTTTTTAGGCTAACAAAGATCTTAAGTTCGGGTGGTCCAATACTATTTTCCTTAGCTTGCAAATGCAACGATAAGTGTGGTGTCTTATCACCAGGAACGATATAGTATTGTATGATCATGTAGGAATTAGATCAGGTGATAATAGTGGTTTGTGAGTTCTGGCAATGCAGTTTATAATAAGACTATTGCATAAAAGCTAGAAGTGGTGCCAGCTTCATTTGACGGGTTATTTTACATGTCAATATGCTAGTTAAACTATCAAAATTGGTCCGGCAGTCAAAACTCTATTAAGTCCGCTAAGTTTCACCCTTGTGCTAGTATTGAGACAAAAGTTTTATCCAAACCGAGAATATGAGTGAGATTGAATATGCGATTGGTTCGTTTACGCACACTGTTGTGAGTATGTTCATAAAAAGTCTTATTTCAGTATGGTCTGTAAGTCCAGATATCTTTTGAAAACCTCTATGCTCGCTTTCAATTTATACTGTGATAGGCGTGTAAACTTAGAACCAAGGAAAAGTCACAACCTTTTAAGCAAGTGAGATTTTTCTTAAACTAGTTTTCTCTCTTTTATGTGCGTATTTCTCAGAGTATTTAAAATGTATGTTCAATGATTCAGATTTTGGTCTTAGATAGTTTAATCAATTTAATGATATTCCCTAAGTATACTGGCTCCTGGGGTGGAGGAGTGTACTATCTAGGTCATGTCCTATATATATATTTTTGTTTTATACAAGTTTGTCTTGTCTGTCTTAGGTTGAGTTTTAGTGTAAGATTTGCTTCACAAGTAATAATAGTCTTTAGGCAAAGTCCCAGTGGTATTTTGGCACTGTTGATTGTTCAGGACTTTTCTGTCTACATGTGAATGTATGAAGATTTTAGAACTATGCTATAAAACATTAGCTATATTACTATTCAAGTTTTTCTTTTTTTTTTTTTGTTGTGTATTGATTTGAAATATTAGTGTGTGAAATTTTCAATCTTGACCTTACACCTTAACCTAAATTCTACAACATCATCTATGTTTTCAACGAATTTACTGTATTCAGGAGAAGATGAGACTGGAAATTTTATTAGCATTAAGATGATAATCAGATTAAGATCACTCATGATATGTGAGTGCCCTGTTCGATAGCTGTATGATTTAAAGTGTGTCTATCAGCTTGATAAGTTAATCAATGTGATTATTGATTTTGTGTTTCAGATTGGTATAAGAGTATTGTTGGGTTGGTTACTAGTAACTAGAGTGGTCTAATTAATAGCTGGTGTGTTTCGGGCTATGGCAAGTTGATCCAATTCGTCATCAGATTCGTCTAATTCTGGTAGCATAGGTAGTCCATATATGAATGATCCTGAGAAGTCAAAATCAACGACTACCTCTCTGACAATAGATTGGTCGCTGGACTCTATGTAACCAGTGATAACTGTGTTGGTGATAGTTTGATTGGAGTTGTTGATTATTAGAGCTCTGCCACTGAGTTGTCCATCATCATTGATAATGAGTTGTGTTTGTCCAGGTAAGATCTTAATTCCTGCATTTTCGTTTGAAATATGATCGTCGCTGAGGATCACTTGTGTTCCAGGTGCTAGGTTGAAAAAGTGGTTGATATTCATTACTATCACTTGGGTTTCTTTAGCTTTGATCTTTTTAACTACTCCTGTACAGAGCTGGAGCTCAAGTTCAGAACAGAAGATACTGCTCAGCGGTCCTTCAGGGTGAAGAATAGAATACAAACACGGTGCTAACCGGTATTTGTCTGTGACAGGCGTCCATGTTAGCTGTAGGCTTCTAATACCATTCAGTCCAATTATCATAGGTGCGACATCCTCATGGTCTTCAGCTACAATTGAAAAGAGAATTGGGTAATGACGGCTTGAAAATGATGTGGGACGAATCATGAGAGTTACTTCTCTGGGTTCGGGGATCTTGTGATCTGCACATGTGACTGGTAGCTCATGACTTTCTTCCAGCTGATTTTTATCATCATTCATTACTATGCCAAACAATTTGCTATAGTACCTGGCTGACATGATGTTTTTATCTGTTGCTGAGTCAAGTAAGGCTGTCATGCGTACGTCATAGTCATATTTACAATCTATTTCTTCTGGCATACAACCAGAGCAATGAAGGTACAATTTTCTTTCTTCCTCCTTTGCTGGTGTAATGTTATCTCTTACTTGATCGTTAGGCTCATTGGGAATTATTTCCGCTGTGGCAGCTTTGATTCCACTGAGGTTACAATCTTTAGATGATTCCTCAGCATTGGCTTTAGCCCAGTCTTCATATGTTTGCCTGAAGACACCACTAGGTTTCACCTTACCACTATGGTATAATTCCATCATGGCTGGCCTTCCAGGACATAAGTGTCGAGAATGGTATAACTCTTTACCATATGTCTTATAACAGTTTGTGCAGAAAGCTGATGTCAATACAGTTGGGTATAACCTCCCTGTATCGTCACATAATAATCTACATCCATCAGATATGTTGTGAGAATATTGTCCACATGCTACACAGTAGCGTCCAGGTGATAGCCTATAAGAAGCCTGATATTCCCGCTTGGTATTCCTTTGAAAATGCCTGTCCCTGTTATCCCTGTGATAAGGTTTGGGATTGGGTGATTTTGTAGCCATTTCTCTAACGGTGGATTTTCTTCTATGATAATTTGAGATGGCCTCTATTTTGGCAATTTGTCTGTCTCTGTAGTTAGCTCTTCTCTCTTTAGATTTCGAAGTGTTGGTGTTGTGGGTTCTCTTGTGTTCTACACTCGTTGTACAGTTTGTGCAGAGATTCCTTCCAACTTCAAGTGAGCCACTCGTGTTAGGTCTACCAAGTTGTATTGTGTTCAGTTTCCGTGAGAGTAGAAGTTCTTCTGCTGGCTCTGCTACTTTTGTCCGCCTGCGGGAAACAGTTTTCCACGAGTCTGATAAGTTAGCTTGAGTTGATAGTGAGGCCAGAGATATCGCATTCAATTCAGGGCTCATATTCCTCTTGCCAATTTGTTCTGATTCTTCTAGATTGGATATTTGTATTTCCTCATAAGCATCGGAGTCTCTAGTGTCTGTATTAGCTGAAGGGGTTTTTATACCAGGTGGTGTCGAGCGTCCCCGACAAGGAGTGGTTTCCTTATCAGCTTCATCATCCTGCTGGCCTTGCTTGCGGGCAGATGACATGATAATAGTTGTAAAGTCTTAGAACTAATTGTAAGTTCTTTTAAATGCCTGTGAAATGTTGTACTATTTTTAAGATAAAAATAGCGAAAGTTCGAGAGGAGTACAAATAATGGGTATAGTTTAAAACAGTCAAGAATCTGTTTAAGTTAACAATTCTTTGCTTTAAAATGTGTTTAGCTATAGATGGGTGTGGTATCTGCCTCACCTATAGTCGTTTCTACGTCGTATATACGTGCGTGTGAGCTTTTAATTGATATTCTAAAATGTGCGCTAATGCACCCTTATCCTTAATTAAGCTCAACTGTAGAAACACTCCTACTTAACTTTTATATAGGTTTATTTATGGAGTCAATTTGAGCTAGTTAGCTATTCAAAATTGGTTATCAAGTTAAGTAATGTTTGCAGCGGAGTCAATTTGGGTATGCTTATATACTATCACAAATTAACTTTAGTTTGCTCAGGAGTCGACTTTCCTAGCAAATTATGGTTGTCGAGAAAAGAAACAGCAATTTATAATCCTTGTTGAACTCTTACTTCACTCTAAGGATATGTGTTTATAGCCTACGATCTACTTATTCCTGTAAGGCTATTATGAATATAACTTACTAAGGTTCACTCCCAAAGGATCGTCTATATTCTAATAATATTGCAACAATTTTGCCTGAATGTCAAAGATCTCGCCACCTCTTACTTATAGTTGTATTAGGGGTTTCCCTTCCAATCCTATAAAGTAATTTGCGCAATATTGGGGCTTCACTTATGACTTCAATTCTTATAACTGTAGTAAGATATACAATTTAGATATACCTATATTTATATATGTAAAGATTGTTTTCAAAATTATCTAACCGGATGTAACCTAATTATAATTAGTAGTAGTACAATATTCAAGTGCAAGTTTTACTCTGAGGAAGTGTGAGATCCTACACTAGGTGGCCAACCTATAATGTGGAGGTTGTCAATCAAACTTCAAAGGAGCCTATCAACTTTGAATTAAACGATACTTATACTTTTGAAAACTAATCTAACTGGTTTTAGTGCACTTCTTTCTAATTTATCTAAAGATAATCTGTTAGGTTATAAAAACTCTGGGCTATATGTAGACACACTTGTATGTTACTTGGTTATAGTCTATATGCTAGTAAGCCTAAGTAAACATACGTTTCTCGATATGAAAAAAAAATTTTATGATTCCGGATATTTAAAGACAGTAGGGTACTTTTCCGTAGTACTTCTGCTACTTCTTTTTAGAGACGTCCTACTCTCCCAAGGTAGGCTGCTGCAACCTCCTGCTGCGTTTGGTTTATAGAACTTTGTCTCTTAAAGTGTGCTATTCAGTACATATAGGGCCTATATTGTTGACTATACTTTTATATCACTAATGGTCACTATCACTAGTAATTAACTTGTCTTCACTTTCACTGCTGAATCCTGGTGGTACATGAAATAGAAATGTTAGCATTAACAAAGTAAATAAAAATTTAGTTTTCATGTCCTACTTATTGTTGAGTGAACTGCTTATTGCATTTATGTATGTGTTTGTAAGGGAACATACAAACAAAAGTTTTCTAAGTTAAGATTGAATTAAAAACTTTCTAAGTCAAAATAAAATAGAATCACTCTAAGTCCAAAATTGGAAAATTTTGACTAAGTCCAAAAAGTTTCTAATGAAATTATTCTAAGTACAAAGTCAATAAATTTTGGCTAAGGAGAAAATTTATGAAAATATCTTAAGTGCAAAATTAATAAGTTTTGACTAAGTCAAAAAAAATTCTTTTTCAATGAAATTATACTAAGTACAAAATTAGTAAATTTTGACTAAGTCCAAGAACTTTTCAATGAAATTATGCTAAGTACAAAATTAGTGAATTTTGACTAAGTCAAAAACTTTTCAATGAAATTATGCTAAGTACAAAATTAGTAAATTTTGACTAAGTCCAAAAACTTTTCAATGAAATTATGCTAAGTACAAAATTAGTAAATTTTGACTAAGTCCAAAAACTTTTCAATGAAATTATGCTAAGTACAAAATTAGTGAATTTTCCTGAGACAAAAGAAATAGAATCACTCTAAGTCCAGACGTGGAATATTTTGTCCGAGATAAAATTTCCTAACAGTTCATTCACAAAGCTACTTTAGAGATTGTCCGTAAGTCAAAAGAAATAGAATCACTCTAAGTCCACTATTGGAGTATTTTGACTAAGTGCAAATCTCGTTAAGTTAAGGATTTTAAAATCATAAAGTATTAGAGTGTTAGAATTATCCTTCCCCAAAAGAAATAGAATCTCTCTAAGTCCATAATTTGGAATATTTTGGCTAAGACAGAAATACTCTAAAACAAAAATTTTTTCTTAAGTTGTGGAAAATGAAATTTGTCAATCTAGCTGGAAAAATTGCAATTATTACAAGTCCGAATTTTGGTAAATTTCCAACCAAGTTTCCAATTTCATAAAAATTACTATAAGTCCAGAGATTCAAGATTCTCTCTGTAACAAAAGAAATAGAACGGTGCTAAGTCCAAAAGTGGAATATTTTGCTCAGAGTCTCAGGAAATCTCTGGGATTATTTTCTGATTGCATACAGTAATTTGTCTACACTTATATCATTCCAACCGATCGATGTTGAGAATATCTTTGAGACTTTGGAATATTTTGTTTAACTCAAAATTTTGGAGGCAATAGTTATTTTGATACATCCGCATATAAATCAAAACTGCATTAAGAATATAAGTCCTAGGCATGTATAAGTAAGTGCAAATCTCAGAAAATCGGTTCTAACGGTACCAAAGTATTAGTACAGTTTTACTTGAGTATAAATGCTACAAGTTTGTACTAATCTTTTGGCCCTTTACTACGACTCAAGAGTACTAACTGCTTTCGGCATATTGTTTCAGAAACATGGCTCCAAAGACAATATGTATCCCAACTAACAGCGTTTCCCGTGTTCTATAAGATTTGCTCCTAAGTTTTCATTTAATAAGACAGTTCAAAATGGTCCTTTACAAATAGTATTTTGATAGCTTATAAATGAAAAGTTACTCCATGCATGATTCTTAATAAGTTCTGGTTTAAGTATCAAAGATCCAAGTATTTCAACACTTAGAGAATTTTTGAATAAGTAAAAATCATACTAAGTCCGAAGATTTATATATACTCCGCCACCCAGCACAACTCCTAAATTTCAAAATTCTGACTAAGTCCAGAAATCAAAATTTTGCACATAGCTCAATCATAGATTATTCCAACCCAAGTGTTTTACTAAAGAGAGGCGGACATGGAGGTGCCGGTGTGCTGGTATTCTCTAGGGCCTCTAGAGTGTCAACCAGTGCGAGTGTCCTTATAGGGCGGCGACCAATGGCCACAAATATGCTAGCATTCTCTAGGGCCTCTAGAGTGTCAGCTAGTGCAACTGCTCGTACACGAGGCTCTCAATTGCATTTGTGTCGTGCCTTTCAGTCCCTATCTCTTCAAACGCCTCATAGTCCTAACCTTGCTCTCAAATAGTTACACAGGTTTTGGAAAATCCGATTTTGCCATAACTACAATTATTCGATTTTGGTAAAAAATACCTGCCTTAGGCGGTTCGGGTACGGTAAGAAAAAAAGAAAAAAAATTTATGAAGTAAAATTTTTCTAAGATACAACCGGTAAGTTGCACCATTGTGTGTGTGAATGGGGCGTTTGTCCATGTTTAGGTATGGAGACCGCTCTTCTATGAGTACTACTAAAACCTAATTTTAATGCAATACACATAGACATTCTCATCGTCGGTTCGTTTGTTTAGAATGCTTAACCCTCTATTCCCACAAGTATAATACGAATTTGGTTGAGCTGGTGGAAGCTCAACAAAAGACCCACGCGAAGTATTATGTTGCTTTAACCTAAGAATAAATGGTTGGTTTTGATATTCGATCAGAATTATATAAGCGTATTAAGTATTAAGGAAGGAAAATGTTTTTATAAAGTGTATTTATATTACAAGTGCATAAGTTAAGTATGAAAATATTTACAGGATAAGTGTTAAAATTATAAGTAGAGTAGGACAGAAATGTGCCCTAAGTCCCAAGCAGTGAATTGTGCTAAGTGTTAGATTTCTAACATAAGGCCTGAGCTCAATTCATGCTAAGTACCAAGGGGCCTAAATTTAAACTACAATGCATGCCAAACAACTAAGTCATTACCTTTTAAAGCCAGAAAGAGAAGTTTATGGTAGGAGAGTTAATAAATAACTGAATAAATTCAAGAGGTACATGCTATAACATTAGCTCTGGACCAGGATTTTAGTGTTTGTCTGTGCAATTAAATATCTGTGTGTTAATATGTGACGTAAATCAGGCATGGTTGTAGGCATACATACTTGTACTGGTTGTTTATATGATTACATTAACTATAAACATAATATCTTTAATAAACATATACTATTAGCAAATCACATACAGATTACCATGAATAGGCTAGCGTTACCCATATATGGTGTCATATAGGTAAAGATAGGCCTATGAATGCATAAATTGATACAAATAATGCCTTGGGCCTAGCTAAAGTAATTGTGTCTTGCCCCTGAGTGCTACTAGATAATTGCGGGGCACGCGTCAATCAAGTATTCATAATATGCTCTATAAAGTGTTGACTTTATATCAAGCATAGATAGATAGTTGTGGATGCGAAGCATTTCTGTAAAAGTCTCATATGTACGTTCAAAGAATTTGAAAATTGAGGATCGCATCTCCATAGCCTTATTCCTTATTTAATATTTCTCAGAAAAAGCAGTGGTATAGAACTAGATTTCACAAAACTAATTATTGGTTGTTAACTAAGATGAACTTTAAATCCAAATACTAATTGTGAAGCGTGTAACAAGATTGGTATAAGACATAAGGAAAAAGGATAAGAGTATGAATACTCACCCCAAATTCATTGTAAAATATTACTTCCCCCCTACTAAAATAATTTGTCTGCTATTTATCTAAACCGTCCGCGGCTTTTTGCATCTTAATCATAACCTATTCTTTATATGTAAAAAAAAAATTAAAAAAATTTTATCTTATTAATTATTATTATTTTTCTGTAATTTATTATGTTTTAAAAAAAATTAAAGAAAATATTTAAAATACAATTTGATTTAGAATCTTAAAAAACAAACAGCCGTGGGCGGTCTTAGTGCAGCAGAAAAGTATGTTTCGCCTAGTTTAAAAATAGGAGGGTTCACCTTTTATGATCAAAAATTTATTTTTTTTCAAATTAGCCTAAATGTAATATTTAAATCTAATTAACATGATAAAACTTTTAAATGTTTACTAATAAAAAATTAATAGTTTAGCTCTCGGCCACCAGGTTCGCTAGTTGTCTACTTCAAAGACATACATTAAAACTAAGGCTAAATATTAAATAAAAAATTTCATAACTGAATAATCTAAATAAGTGAATAATCTGTAATGCTATCTATGTTCTTTCTCAGACAATACTCGTTTTTACAATATTTTTAACATTTTCAAGTGATGTTATTTACCCCTCAGGGTTTGGCCCTTTAGTGACAAAAATCCAAAACAAGAAAAATACAGGCAAAATAAAAATTGATGAACACTTTGATATTCTAGTTCTATATCCAAAGCTAGATGGCACTGAAAAACTGATTATTATAATTTACAATCAAATGTTCATATTAAATTTGTAAAAACGTTTATTTATTAAAAAATATAAGTTAGATAGACTGCAATATAAATCTTATAAGCTAATAATGTGTTATGATTAAAGTCAGTAGCAAAGTCATGAAAAATTAATAATGGTAATTTTATATTCTTTCATTAGGTTTCATTAGAATGGATGATAATTCAAAATATTTCTATATCATCCTATAAAAATTAGATTTATGCTTCAACCAGCAACTATAATTGTCTTGAAATTATATTTAATTTTAAAATATTCCCATTTTGAAAAGTGGTGGAATAACATTAAAAATTCAGCGCGGCAATTGCTCAATATAGGCCTCTAGGCCCACTGCCTATTTTAGTCCTTCAAATACCTCGATTTCTCTCTTTTATTATTTTCTCTATGGTATAAGATAAACTTTAAAACCCAAACTTAACTTGAGAAGGAGGTGTAATAAAGAATAGTTATGATATTATTGGTTGTTTATCAGTTGTTAACTAAGATGACCTTTAAACCTATGCCCAGTTCACAAATAACTTTTAAAGGTCGACCAATTTTTCTGTAGGTCAACCTAAACAAGTACAACCCACATTTACCTTTATAAAATCAGTCAACCTAAAGCTTCTATAGGTCGACCTAAAATTTCCAGAGTTTGACCTTTGGCTTTTGTGATCTGGGCTCTAAACACAGTTTTAGCAATGCTTATAATACTATTGGTTTCTATTTATTAACTAAGATTAATTTTTAAACCCAAATACAACTTGATCAAGGTGTTTCAAAACAGATAGTTATGATATTATTATATATGATATTATAAGGCATGAATTTATGAAAATTACTTAAAACAAAGGAAAAGATAATCCAAATTTCATTCTAAAAAAAATGCTTCATGATCCCTTTAAACCCAAACATGACTTGTTCAGGTTTTAAAATGATAATGATAATATTATTGGTTGTTTATCAGTTGACCTAAGATGACCTTTAAAACTAGACACAGTTTTAGCAATGCATAGTTATAATGCTATTGATTTGAATAACAGTTGCTATTTGTTAATGGGGATTAATTCTAAACCCAAATGTTGTTTTAAAACAGGATAGCAATAATTTTATTGGTTTATAATTGATGCATTCCTAAGTTAATGGAATTTTCAAGGCATCAATTTATGAAAATTACATAAAGAATAGGAAAAGATAATAAAAAAGCATTCCCAAAAAGTTACTTTATGGTCTCTTTAAACCCAAACATGACTTGTTCAGGGTGTTTTAAAAAGGATAGTGATAATATTATTGGTCAATAATTGATTTATTCCTAAATTAGTGTAAGTTTTAAGGTAATAATTTATGAAAATTACCTCAAACACAAGTAAAGATAGTAAAAATCTATCTAAAAATTTTATTCATGATCCTTTTAAACCCAAACATAACTTGAGCAGAGTGTTTAAAAAAGGATAATGGTAATTTTATTCGTCCAAAATTAATTTATTCCTAAATTAATGGAATATTTTAAGGTGTTAATTAATAAAAATTACTGAAAGAATAGGAAAAAATAATTAAAAATACATTTTAAAAATTGCTTCATGATCTCTTTCAACAAAAACTTAACTTGATCAGGGTGTTGAAAAATAATAGTGGTAAAATTATTGGTTCGTAATTGATTCATTAACAAGTTTAATTGATTTATGAACATTAGTGAAAGAATAGGAAAAGATAATAAAAATGCATTCTAAAAAATGCTTTGTGATCTCTATAAACCCAAATATAACTTGAGAATGAGCATGTTGATTTAAAAAGTATAATGGTAATATTATTGGTCAGTTATTGATTTATTCCTATGTTAATGGCATTTTCAAGGCATTAATTTATGAAAATTACTTAAAACACATGAAAGGAAATAAAATGTATTCTGAAAGAATAGCTTCATGATCCCTTTAAACCCAACTAAAACTTGAGAAGGGTGTTTCATTATAAAGAATAGTGATTGGAATATTATTGGTCTGTAATTAGTTAATTCCTAACTTTTTTTAAAAATTTTAAGGTATTTATTTATGAATAGGAAAAGATAATATGCAATCTAAAAAATTGCTTCATGATCTCTTTAAACCCAAACATAACTTGATCAGAATGTTTAGTAAATCATAGTTATAATAATATTATTGGTTTATAATTGATTTATTCCTAAGCTAATGAAATCTTTAAGGCACTACTTTAGGAAAATTACTTAAAAGTTAAAACATAGGAAAATGCATTTTAAAAAATGCTTCATGATCCCTTTAAACCCAAACGTAACTTGAGAAAGGTGTTATAAAAGATGTTAATAATATTATTGGTTTATTTATCATAACAATAAAATCTGCAAAGGTCAATAACCTGCGTTTTCTGCATTTTTGGCTTCACCAAGGATAATTATTTGCATAAGAAACGCAGCAACAATCTTTATATAAAAGTAACGGGATCTCTTTGTGTCTGTCTGTACCGAAGGATCTTGATGACCGCTGAACCGATATGGTCCTTGAAAGGTTTATGAGTATTTTGTGGAAGGGTACCATCACCCTCCCGAGAAAAATTAATAGTTGCCAGTATGCCGAAACATAAAAAAAAACAAAAAAAAAGAAACGACTGATTATTTATTCAGACAAATTATTTCTTAAATTTAGTGACACTAGAGGCGTCTAGGGCCTTAGTCGCTAGATAAATAATAGCATTACATAAGTAGCGCAGTAACAATCAGATAATTTTCAAAGATTTGTCACATCCCTAATCAATAGTTTTTTTTACAAGTTTTTAAAAAAATCTTGATTTATTTTAAAATATGTAGTTTGATATTATAAATAATTTATTTAATTATAAAACAAAAACATGATTATGGTGTTGTCAAAAATGTCTTGATCATATTTGGTTAAGTAGGGTAAATTAAAGTCCCTTTTTCCTTTAAATAGTTGACAACCAACCCTTTGATTATTCAACTTTAGTCCTGAAAGTCCTAACTGTGCATGGTTGCGCTTGTTTTGGGCCAAGGTATTACCCTCACTCCAGTTTTATCTTTTAAAGTCTTCACTTTATGGAACAAGATTCGAACCAATCACCTCCATGATCAAGTACATAAAGTACAGCTGTGCTGCAGAATCTATAATTATATAACGACTGACAAACAAGACATAATTATAAAGTAGCTCTGAGCTAACAAAAACTTGTTGATTAATATATCAAACTTTGCTTTGATACTGTTTTGATTTTCAATAATAAACTAGGAAAAATTAACAAGCAGAGAAAAGGACGAATCTTTTGATAATCAGATTATGATACATTGTTTATTAGTTTGTCTCAAAATGCGTAGCGAGCACCCCTATCTTTTGTGGTAATCTATAATACAAAGTAGAATGATGTCTGTACGTCCGTCCGTCCGTCCGTCTGAAGCTTAAGATCTCGGTAACCACTGAACCGATTGGATTCTACTCTTCAGGTTATATACCTATTGGTACTGTGGTGGTTTTAAGCTATTTTCTTGAGGGGGTGGGGCATTTTTAACTCATGGGGCAAAGCCCCTAGAGACTAGGGTCGAAGCCGCTAGTGAATAAAAAAAGTATATGTTTTGAATATTCTCTTTTTTTCTTTATCATGAGATATGAACATCTGGTCTATAACTCGCTTTGTCCGTTAGTCCATTCCATGATTTTTGTGCTTTGCTACTTATGGATGTTGTCATCCTTGTTTTATTTTTCAGAAGCTTTGTTCTTATTTTTGTATTGTTATTAAATAATTTTTGATACATTACTCTTAATTCCCCCCCCCCCCCCACCCTTAGACAATTATTTTAAGGGTATAGGCAGGATTTAAAGTTCTTATATAAAAATAACAGGATGTCTATGTATGTTTGTCTGTCTGTGTCTTTCAAAGGATCTCACTAACAGCAAAACCAATATGGTTCTCCTAAACAATATGAAGCTTCTCATAGGTCCTTGGATGGATAATATCTATTTTGAGGGAGGTTACAACCACGCTTCTTAGATAAATTGCCCCTTGAAAACAAATTTTAAAACTTTAAAAAATTAAATTTAAATTGAAGTGGGGAAGGCCCATAGGGCCTAGCCGATAGTTTATAATATAATAAATTTTGTTGTGTTTAAAGCAAAATATATTTAAAATGACTGACATCTTTTATATGATGGTTTTATGCTATTTTCAACATTAGGAAGGATAGTGGGGACAATGGACATTAAATAACCAACCCTCCCCATTTAAAGATATATATATATATATATATAATTTAATAGTGCCTTAACAATTCCACCATAACTAGGGATTAATTTAATTCATCCTTAACCCACCCCCCTTACTACACTTATTATTATGTAACTTATATAGAATAACTTCAAAATATTCCCTTTTGAAGTTATTATTTGCTGTATACGGTTCCTTAGTCAATAAATAACCATAGTATAACAATAGAGAATGAATCTAGCACAGGCCTATAAGCTAGTGTGATATTGCAAAATTTGTTGTCTTAAGAACTAAAATCAAAGGAATTCTCCTTGAAAAAATAAAAGTTTTTTTATTTGTTGTGATATATTTATATATTTTGTGAAAGTCATTCCTTTACTTGTTGCCAAAACTGTTTGTCATTTTCGGAGCGAAGCTACTCTAAAATACATTTCCCCTTGGACCATAAATGAACTTTTGGACGCTTATAGGCAAAGAAGATAAAGTATAGAATAGAATCCAGTAGAATATTCTGCCTGGCTAGCCTGAAATAAAATTGGAACATTTGAAAGACTAAAACGGCTATAAGGCTGTTAGTAAATAACATGATTTCAGTAATTATTCAGAAAAAATATTCAAAATAAATTCCTATTGCAATAATTTACTAAAAGCCTTGTAGCCAAGCTTCCACCTTTCTCTTCCCTATTCACAATAGATTAAAAATGAATTTGATGTGCATTTTAAGCCTTAAAAAATTTAATTATGTAAGAAAATTTACAAAAAATATTGGTCTCGGTATTTATATTATAAAACTACGTTGCGCTCTTATGTATGTTTTTAAACAGCTGATTTATACATGATAGCAACTACATCCATACATTAACTTGTGGTAGGGGGGGAGGGGGGAAGAAGGGGCTGTACCCATTTTGCTGACCCTTGAAAGTTACAAATGTGGTCAATCGTACTTACCAAAATTAAAACAACATGAAGTTAAGTGACTTTTCATCTTTGTCTAAACTGACCATGCAGCTATTGCTGTTTCACTTCAATAAGAGGTGCGTATCAGAGGTGTCAGTCTCAATCAGATACATTTATCTAAGGGTAAAGATTTACCTTCTGAATTAATAGACTTATTCTAAAGTGTTCTCAATTCAAGCGTGTCACACTACAATACTTAAATTTTAATCATGAAGATCATTTGACTTTTTAACAGTATATATTAGATTTTGATACAAATAAAATTTTGTCCAACTAGTCATTGTGATTTGTACTTCAGCATTATTGTCTTTACTGCGCAAGTCAAAGATTCCTTCAAATTTCCCAGAAATTTTTAGGGTTTTCACTTCTATTCCTCCTTATTCTATGCTTATAGGTTTCTGGACAAAGCCCAAATTGTGTCAAAAAATGATTCATTTGACGTAATAAAAGATGAGGAATTATCCATCTCTTTTTTAGGGGTTTTCTTTCCCACTTCTCCTCTCAACTCCCTCATTTTATTACGCCACGTGGATCATTTTTGACACAATTTTAACACAATTTGTATAAGTATCTAGAATTATATGTTGAAGGAATTATATAAAGAAGATTTAATTCTATAAAAATGGATATAAAATAACTGGATATATTGACAGGAAAATTAGTAACATAAATTTAAGTTCCTAATATAGACCTCATTTATTGGTTAGTTTTTTCATCAAACAGATCTACAGTGTAGAGGTATATACAGACAACTACCTCCCTTCCTTTTTCAAAGACCTCTTTCGTCTGCTTTTAAATTATTTTCTGCTATTTGGCTGTGTTGATATAAGCGACACCATTGGTTGATTTTTAATAACCCAATAGAAATGTTGCACAAGGCGGTTGCGATGGGGAGATACAGTTATTTAACCCTTTTTCTCTCTAGTGTTTTACTCTAATGTTCTTTAAGTAGAAGGGAGGGGATGGGGGTAGAGGCGGTGTTTTGTTAATTTAGCTAGCTTTATAACAGTACATGAAGATATGGTGCAACATCCAAGCAATATTTTGTGTGATTGGTTTCCCTTGCATCGCCTTTAGACCAAACAAACCAACTTTTTTCTTTTTTGGAGGGTTTAGAGTTTACCACCCCCCAAGAAAAGAGCTAAAACCCCAGGGCCAGTAGGTATATTCTCTAAAGAAAATAGTCCAATTACTGAGATCTTAAGCTTCTGTCGGAAAGACAGACGGACAGACAGACGGACAGACATACGGACAGACAGACGGACAGACAGACGGACAGACAGACGGACAGACAGACGGCTGACAGACGGACAGACAGACAGACAGATGGACAGACAGATGGACAGACAAACGGACAAAAGGAAAATTAAAGTATACAACTAGTTTTGTTATTACCGAGGGGACGAATGCCCAGGCTAAATAAAATATATAATTTATTATATAAGGTAAAGAGTAATTGAGATAAATATTTAATTTTTTTTTGTAAAATATTTGGAGCGTGAAAAATGGAACCCAGTAAAAGTGTCGGACTGATTATGACGTAAAAAAAATAATTAGCCAATGAGAGGCCACTATAAATTTTACCATTGATCAATAATGGCCTCTCATTGGCTAATTTTCTTTACGTCATAATCAGTCCGACACTATTACTGGGTTCTGAAAAATGTGTCGTTATTATGTCAGCTTTTCATTGACCTAAGTTAAGAAACAATATTCTAATATGTATTGGAATTTCACAATGAATAAACCTTCAAATAAAAGTATTTATGTTATTGTTATGTTATATATAAATTCTGTGATTTTATTTTCATATCTAGAAATATTTCTAAAAAAGATTGGTTTATCAAAATTTACGTTTTAAATTTCCTAATGACTAAGAAAACTTGAAAGAAAAAAAAATTAAATCAATTTTAGTTTAATTTAATTCTTTTTTTTAATTTGTAACATAAACTATTATAAACACCTTTTAAGCAATGCAAGGGCTTTCGGTTAAAGAACCACGTACATCTTAATTTTGGAAAATTAATTTTCTCTTAAAAGCATAGAATAGTTAATATTATAAGTTTTTTTGTACTTATTTTTTGTGTAGATTCGATATTTCAAACCAGATTAAGTAGAGGATTTGTAGTTTTTGAGATATTTGACCTATTAAGAAGCCCCTTAATAAAAAGATATAAAAACCAAGAAAGCCACTAAAAAAAATCACAAGAATTTAGGCTTGATGTAAAAATTATAAAGTTAATGGTATCAATTAAAGAGATAATAGTTTTAATTTGGTTTACTTTACAATAAGCTTTTGCTACCTGATATTGGGTTTAAACATTCTCAATATCAGAATTACAGTAAAATATAAGTCTAATAACAGTTCATTAGTACAAAACTTTTTCAGAAAACAGCATAAGTCACCCCTTTTTTCTTTAATCTCCAATATTCCTATTGATCTCCTCTCTTTCTCCTCCTACACCATATACAAAAAAATGGAATACCTTGCCTATGTCTCAGTATGGAAAGGATGTTAAAGATTAAAGTCATCCTAAGTATTTAATGGGCAAAGCTTCTATCCTTTAAGGGTAGACCTAGACCTAACAATCAGCCTCAAATTGTAAAATAAACTCCTATTTTGTGAGTTTGCATGCCTCATAGATGCAATACAGACTTGACTTGTGCCACTTTTCTATATATGATGCATTGAAAATCCTCTATTTAATCTGGTTTGAAATATCGAATCTACACAAAAAATAAGTACAAAAAAACCTATAATATTAACTATTCTATGCTTTTAAGAGAAAATTAATTTTCCAAAATTAAGATGTACGTGGTTCTTTTAAATTAAATTCAAGAATTAATTTTTTACCCTTTACCGCCTAGCAGATGAAAAATTTAAAATATTAATTATAAAGCTTACTCCCACCCCCCATATAAAGATAGACTTTATTAGTTATGTATCGCATCGTATTATAGACAGCTATCCGCCGATATTAAAATTAAAAAGGCCTGGGCTAACAACTGGTATTAATTTTATGATTTTTATTTTTAAAATTCAAGGAAAATGGTACACATGATTTTTCAGTATGGCTGAGAATCGGTTCTAATCAAAGCGGAAAAATTATACTTGAAATAGTTTTGCATAAAGGAAGGCCTTTCAGCCTTTATACTATTTGTGATCCATACAGTCGAATCTCAATGAGAACTTCACCAAAAGTTTTGATAACATCATTCTTTAATTGGCTAGCTATACAAATTTTGGAGATACATCTAATTGTATTGTGTGGATAAAGAAATCATTTCCACCAATTATTTTAATTACCAGAAAGGATAATTTTGTTAATCATAATTGGTGATTCAATGATTAACTCATATGGAAATTTTGTTTATTATATCGGGGGATGAACATAAATTTATCATCCATTGTCTTTTCCCTGGAAAAACCACATTTTTGGACTGTAAGCCAAAATTTTTGCCTCAATTAACAGGATTAGTCATTTGGGAATAATTTAAGTAGCAGCATGGCTATTCTATTCTTGTCCTTTATATAAATACTAGAGAATATGCCCCTAGAGGCCTCTAGTAGCGCTTGAATTGTGTGTGTGTGTGAAGGGGGGGGGGAGTGGGGTAAGTTGACCCATTCCAATTTAAATTTTTTTTTTAAATGAAAACAAAATTTTGGTAAAGGCGATTTCATCTTGACTCATGAGAATCTACGCTGTAAAGGAGAACCATATCGGTTCAGCGGTTAGCGAGATCCTTCCAGTACAGACAGACATATTTCCATTCACTTTATCATGAGGATAGCAGGTTCTATGTATGTATGTGCGTGCACCAAATGGTCTCGCTAACCGCTGAACCGATATGGTTCTATTTAGACTGTAGCTTCTCTTAGGCCCTGGGAAGACTTATAACTATGGGGGAAAGTACCACTATCCTCCAAGGAAAAATCGCTCAATTTTATTAAAATTTTTCTTTTATAAAATACAATTATAAATAGGGCGTATAAAAGTACCAATGTCATAGTATAAAACAATGATGTGAATACTGAGCTACAATTACAAAGCTATGAAATATATGATTTAAACAAGGATGACAACATCCCAAAAATCATCCAATCATTGTTAAGTTTATTATTTTTCAGTGTGGACGAAAACCGGTTATAATCCAGCGGATATTAATCGATTTCGAATCCTTAATGGAAAATGTTTTAGCTATTTCAAAACTTGAAATTAATTTTTAAATGATCGTAGTTGTTGACAGTTTGACCTCGCCAAAGCATTCGATTATTATTTTTTCAAACAAGGATGACAACATCCATAAAAGCGAAGAAGGAAGGACAAACGAGCAATTGTTCTTGTAGAGTGGCAGATCTTGATAAACAGAACATTAATTTATTTAAGTCTAAACAAAATTGTACTAAAATTGCGTAAATACAGGATGCAATAAAAGGACATGCATTCATTTTTAGGATTTAATTATAGAGATGCCTCGCATATAATATTGTACCTTGTTGTCCTAGAAATTATTATTATAAAAATAAGATGAATAGAATAATATTATCAAAAATATCTAACAAAAGTTAAAAATCTAAATATTTTAAATGGACGTTCGGACTTTCTGGTAACGATTATAGAACTGCTACGCTTCCTAAATCGTACCTACTTGTTAAGGGAATCATCGTGCAAAGTTTAAAATCGATAGGACAATTCTGACATGTCATAATTATGAAAAAAGCTAACTGTTACGGACGTACGAACGGACCGACCACAATCATAGAAAAGGTTCGTTATTAAAAAGGTAATCCAATATATTTCATTTAGAAGGAGTAGCGTTTCTATTGAATTATATTAATACGAGCGGCTTCGCCCTTAGCCTCTATGGGCTTTGCCCCATGAGGTTTGATCAAACCAATTTTTCGTATTTTAGATTTCAAAGAAATTTTTTTTTTTAAATTTCTTTGGGGGGGGGGGGAGAAGTCGACCCCACTATTTTAATTTTAGTTTTGAAAAGAATATTTTTTTTTGGGGGGGGGATTTTTTATTTTTGGGGTGGTTGGAGGTGTCCCACCCCCCAAGAAATTAGTTATAAACCTTTACGGGACTTACGGGACGAGGAGCTAACCTGTAAAGGAGAACCCGATCGGTTCAGCGGTTAGCGAGATCCTTCGCTACAAACAGACAGACAGACAGACAGACATCGTTCTACTTTGTATTATAGATATCTTTAGAACAAAGTAGAACATGACTGTTTGTCCGTCTGAAGATCTCGGTAACAGCTGACCCTATTATCTTAAGAGAATTTAACTACTGGTCCTGTGTTGGATTTAATATATTTTAGGGGGGGGGGGAGGGGGGTTCTTTTATCCTACAAATTATAAGAATGACAATATCAATAAAATGAAGCTCTATAAGTCTACAATCAAAAGGAAGGACAGACGAATGGACGTACGGACTAATCACGATTTTAGTGTTGATACGCTTTCTAATTCGTATCTTACTGTTATAGGAATCATCATTCAAAGTTTGAAATCGGTAGGACATTTATAATATGTCTAAATTAAATGATACAGACGAACGGATCAACTCTAATTATAGAAAAGCTTAAGAAAGCGAAGCTTTCAAATGTTGTCCTATTTTAAAAAAATTTTAATTAAAACCTTAAATAGATTTATAAATTTATCACAAAATTTATAGATTTTCACTATATACTATGTTTTAATCACGAAAAAAAGTTCACAAAAAGTCACTTTTTATTATTGCTATTATGCCTATGTATTATAAAAGTTACAATAATACACTTTTAAAACAACTTGTTAATAAGCACTACTGAAGTATATAAGAAGGGTATTATAATACAGAAAATTGTACTAGGGGGTGAGGGGGGGAGGTAGGGAGGGATAGGGAAAGGGAAGCAAAAATTCAAGTTGAGTGACCACCACACTGTATATAAGATTTTCATTTAAGGGATTTTTACTAGGCTAGGAACACTGTGGAATATTACAGGAAGGGTTGTTTATCACACAAGTCCCCAAAGTTTTATATTAACGTTTTCTCAGTTGTTTGGGACTTTTTCTTGAATTTTGACTGGTTGGTTCATTAAGTTGAGTGTCTAAACGCAATCTTGAGGGGATATTGGGCTGTTTATTACACTAGTCCACAAAGTTTTATAATAATGTTTTCTTATTTGTAGGGGACCTTTCTTTTAATTTTGAGTGTCTAAACATTTCAACCACTACTTTTAATCTACATAAGGGGTAGTTTTGTGTATTATCAGGGATCTTAGGGGATAAGACATTGGATGATAAAATGATACACACACCTTCTGTAGATTAAAATTATTGGTGAAAAAGTTTGGACACTTGTTGATTTGTACAAACCTATCAAAGCCAACTAGTGGAAGAATGTGTTTATAAAACTTTGGGTGCAAGTATAATTTACAGTAAATAACTTGATACAAAATAAAAATAATTATAAAATCTTTTGACATGTTGAGTAAATCTTCTTCTTCTTCTGAGGCGTTCTGTACCGATAGTACACTGCCTACTGCTCGTGCTTTAACGTCTTGTGTCTGGCCAGGTTTGCTACTGTGATCATCATCCCACAGATGTCACATCGGGATCTTCTTGAGTAAATGTTATGTTAAATATCTTTGTCATGTGCGGTCATTAAAAGAGTCCATTTAGAATAGTTATTAATCTCATTATCTTTCCGCGGATGTTAAAATGTAAGATTAAATCAGCTTTGTTAGCCCCAAGGTGTCTCAGGCCTGGGTTAATAAAACTTGTATTTCTAATATGATTTTTTATTTAATATTCGTGGAATATTGTCTGTAATACGATGCTATTCATGATATTTAATTGAGGCTGGGATTCAGTTCTAATCTAGAGGATATTAACTGGTTTTGAAGCCATAATGGAAAATTTAAATCTCAAAATTATAACAGTCTAAATAATTCAAAATTTCTTAATTATTTCATTGTGTTTGGTGACTCTAGTAAGGCAGTGCTTGAAAATGAGGGGGGAAAATACCATGGTAATATCTTAGTACCCCCCCATCAGAGTAGGAGGTAGGGAGGGAGGAAGGGAGATACTCTTTACTTTTAGGGAAATATATTATTATGACCTTCATTATATAGTAGTAACTTATAGTTGGGAGGTAGAAGAAACTATGGTGGAATAAAGTGGATACTTCAAAGTAGTAAATAGTGGGATATCTCTTATACTGTTAGGGTAATATATTAATATGACCTTCATTATATAGTAGTAACTTATAATGAGGAGGTAGAAGTGACTATAGTGGAATAAAGTGGATATTTCAAAGTATTAAAGTGTGGGATATTCATTTTAGTTAGAACATAATATCATTATGACCCTCATTATATAGTAGTAACTTATAGTGGGGAGGTAGAAGAAACTATGGTGGAATAAAGTGGATACTTCAAAGTAGTAAATAGTGGGATATCTCTTATAGTGTTAGTGTTATATAAATATCAATATGACCTTCATTATATAGTAGTAACTTATAGTGAGGAGGTAGAAGTGACTATAGTGGAATAAAGTGGATATTTCAAAGTATTAAAGTGTGGGATATTCATTTTAGTTAGAACATAATATCATTATGACCCTCATTATATAGTAGTAACTTATAGTGGGGAGGTAGAAGTAACTATAGTGGAATAGAGTGGATACTTTAAAGAAGTGAAGAGGGGGATATCTCTTATAGTGTTAGGGTAATATATTAATATGACCTTCATTATATAGTAGTAACTTATAGTGGGGAGATGTAAACTAACTATGATGTAAAAAAAGTGGATATTTCAAAGTAGTAAAGAGTGGGATATCACTTATAGAGTTAGGACATTATATTATAATGACCCTCATTATATAGTAGTAACTTAAAGTAGGGAGGTAGAAGTAACTTAGGTGGAATAGAGTGGATACTTTAAAGTAGTAAAGAGTGGGATATCACTTATAGAGTTAGGAAAATATATTATAATGACCCTCATTATATAGTAGTAACTTAAAGTAGGGAGGTAGAAGTAACTTAGGTGGAATAGAGTAGATACTTCAAAGTAGTAAAGAGTGGGATATCACTTATAGAGTTAGGAAAATATATTATTATGACCCTCATTATATAGTAGTAACTTATAGTTGGGAGGTAGAAGTGACTATAGTGAAATAGAGTAGATATTTTCAAAGTAGTAAAGAGTAAATATCCATTATAGTTAGGAAATGATATTATAATGACCTTCATTATATAGTAGTAACTTATAGTTGGGAGGTAGAAGATACTACGGTGGATCGAGTGAATACTTTACAGATTATGAGATATCAAAGCTTAAAAGCAGAGAAATATGATATTATGAAATCTATTTTATAGTAGTAACTTATAGTGGAATAGAGTAGATACTTCAAAGTAGTATTGAGTTAGGGAAATATATCTCTTTCGCTTCTGCAAAATCAAAGAAGATAAAGTATAGAATATAATCCAGGTAGAAGATTCTGCCTGGCTAGCCTGAAATAAAATTGGAACATTTGAAAGACTAAAACGGCTATAAGGCTGTTAGTAAATAACATGATAATTCAGTAATTATTCAGAAAAAATATTCAAAATAAATTCCTATTGCAATAATTTACTAAAAGCCTTGTAGCCAAGCTTCCACCTTTCTCTTCCCTATTCACAATAGATTAAAAATGAATTTGATGTGCATTTTAAGCCTTAAAAAATTTAATTATGTAAGAAAATTTACAAAAAATATTGGTCTTGGTATTTATATTATAAAACTAGGTTGCGCTCTTATGTATGTTTTTAAACAGCTGATTTATACATGATAGCAACTACATCCATACATTAACTTGTGGTAGGGGGGAGGGGGGAAGAAGGGGCTGTACCCATTTAGCTGACCCTTGAAAGTTACAAATGTGGTCAATTGTACTTACCAAAATTAAAACAACATGAAGTTAAGTGACTTTTCATCTTTGTCTAAACCGACCTAGCAGCAATTGCTGTTTCACTTCAATAAGAGGTGTATATCAGAGGTGTCAGTCTCAATCAAATACTTTAATTTAAGGGTAAAGATTTACCTTCTGAATTTATAGACTTATTCTAAATTGTTCTAAATTCAAGCATGTCACACTACAATACATAAATTTTAATCATGAAGATCAATTAACTTTTTAACAGTATATATTAGATTTTGATACAAATTAAATTTTGTCCAACTAGTCATTGTGATTTGTACTTCAGCATTATTGTCTTTACTGCGCAAGTCAAAGATTCCTTCAAATTTCCCAGAAATTTTTAGGGTTTTCACTTCTATTCCTCCTTATTCTATGTGCAAAATACCATAGCATATTCGAAGAGTGCAAAACAATCATCCACGTACTTTCTGTTAAAGAACAAAGCCAGTTGTTTACCAATCACATATTGAGATGAAAACCGTTGCCTAAACAAGAAAAAAACATATTATAAAGAGTAAAATTGTGTCATAATACAACTTAAGTAATACTTTTTAACAATTACAGACAATAATTATATACTATGGTTAACACAAAATGGTTCGGAGTGATAATGCAATATGCACAGTAGAATTATCAATGTATCAATCAAATGTGTTTTGAATAAATAATTACGCTTAAGTTTTTCTTTTATTTTATAAATCTGCTCTATAACTAATTTTATGTTGGTACAAATTTTACAAACCTGGTTGAAATTCATGTAACAGAACAATCGTACGGGAGATTTCAGATGACAGATATGTCAATTTTCAATTTGTTGTTTTTCACATCTTTCCACGTTCACGTCCCGGAAGAGATAGAAACTTCTAGATCTTCTGAGAAAAAGGCACACCGCACCCAGAATGCCGCATCCAACACCGGACGCTGACAAAATGTCGTCTTGAGGACCCTTTTGATATATGGGTGCCAAGAATGGGGATTCTATCTCATGAACGACAAAGAAGGACTAGAGAAGTATTCAAACAATGTCGTTATATACACCATTGTAGGTAGGTAAAAAGGACTCTAGCAAATTAAGGTCAATCCTGAAGTAAACATTAGAGATCACACATTTTCCCTATAATAACAAGTTGAAGAAAAACAACTACAAACAAGTTAAAGTAACAAGGACATTTTGATCCAATATCCTCTCTATTATACTAAGATCACAACATGTACATCACTGCAAACAAGTTGCATTATTGATCAAAATATCCACTTTATATATTAAGATCAAATCATGAACCTGGCTATAACAAACCTGAACTAAATATCCACTCTATTATACTAAAGTGAATTCATATTACTAACTCTAACAAAACTAAACAAGGACCATTTAATAAAAATATCCACTCTAGAATACTAAGATCAAATCTAGGTCTTCACTGTAAACAAGTTGAAGTAACCAGGAAAATTTGATCAAAATATTCACACTATCATATTATGAACCTTGCTGTAACAGAACTTAACAAAATATCCACATAAGTATACTAAGATCACATAATTTACCTGACTGCAATCAAGTTGAAGTAACAGGGACATATAGATCAAAATATGCATTCTATTATACTAAGATTAAATGATGTACCTGGCTGTAAAAGAACTGATTCCACTCAAGTAAACTAAGGTCAAATCATGTAGCTCACTGCAGACAAGTTGAAATAACAGGAACATATTGATCAAAATATCCACTCTATTATACTAAGATAAAATCATGAACCTTGCGGTAACAGAACTAAACAAAATATCCACACAAGTATACTAAGATCACATCATTTACCTTACTGCAATCAAGTTGAGGTAATTGGGACATATAGATCAAAATATCCACCTTATTATACTAAGGTGAATTCATGTAACTAACTCTAACAGAACTGAAGAAAATATCCACTCTATTATACAAAGATCAACTATAGGTCCTTACTGTAAACAAGTTGAAGTAACAGGGACATATTGATCAAGCAACAGTATATAATAGTAGATAGAGAGAGAGAGAGAGAGAAAGAGAAAGAGAGAGTGTGAGCGAGAGAGAGGAACACACAGAGAGAGAGAGAGAGAGAGAGTGAATTTGAAAAAAGATAAAAATTGAAAGAAAAATATTAAAGATTAACAGAGAACAAACATTGATAGAGGAAGAAAAACAATAAGGAGAAAAAGAAAAAAAGAGAAAGAATAACAAAAAAATATTAAAACTAACAGAGAGAAAGAGAGACAGGGAATGATAGATCGAGAAATGAAATGATTAAATACAAAGATAGATAGTGATAGAAAGAAAGAAAAAGGAAAGGTAAAAAGAGACATAAAAAGAAGTTTATACATAAAAAGAGAGAAAGAGATATTGTAAAAAAGAAAATAGAAGATATAAAATATATTACATATACGTAGCGTAGACTTTTTGTATATTTCATGTAAAATTTACCGAAAAGTGCTATTATTAGGGACCGACTCTGTCCCTAATAATAGAGAATCTTTTCTTTTCCTTATGTCTTAACAGAACAAATTATTGCTCCAATACGACTACTCGTGATCCTAAGCGTGAAATTTATTCACTCCATAAATGCGATTAAATTTGTACAATGATTGATTTAGGAATTACTTAATAATACTAACTTTTATCATCATACAATATGATTAAATAAATAATCTAATATTTCTCATTTGAATACTTTACTTTTTAACACCAATATGACAAAATATAGTTTTCAAAATTTATTAGTATAAATCAAATACTTTTTAAAAGCTTCATTTCTGTTTATTGTCTAATTTTGACAGTTTCATTTTCAGATAGAACCCTACCGACAAATTTATTAACTTCATACTTACATTGTTTAAATATTACCCAATCAGGATAAATAGTGATAAGAAAAAAGTAGATAAATAGAAATTGACGAAAAGTCACTCCATATTTAAGCACATATATTCAGTACAGAAGCCTTAAGCGATACTCTCTTCACACAACTGATAGTTTCTAAACCAAAAAAAAATATTCAAGTTCTCTCAATTAACAACTTTTCTTTTTAATCACTAATAATATAAAACTACGTTAAAAATGTATTTTTGTAAATAACTTAATTTCTAAAGACTTTATCTTTATGTATTGTCTAATTTAATTACATAAA
Organism: Acartia tonsa; assembly: GCF_053477335.1. Taxonomy (NCBI): domain Eukaryota; kingdom Metazoa; phylum Arthropoda; class Copepoda; order Calanoida; family Acartiidae; genus Acartia; species Acartia tonsa. The sequence continues at coordinate 662,885 of NC_137263.1, forward strand.
TGTTATTTGAAAAAAGAGAACCCTACTAACATTGTTACAAAATGACTATACAGCCAAGATATGAGAGAGAGAAAAAGAAATAAAGATAAAGAGAGATAGCAGGAATGAAAGAAAAGGGTAAAAATAAAGATACATAAGAAATAGAAATCAACGAAAGAACAATAACTGTAGAATAGCTTCGCCTAAAATTAAACTTTTCCTTTGGCCCCTACAGATTCACTATAAAAACTTCTCGTAATATACATCCAAGCGGTGAAATTACTTCACTTCAAAAATCATGCCATAGATTTTTATGAATAAAATTTGAATGCTGAGTGCGGATTTCCACTTTTAATTTATTTAAAATAAACAATATTCAAAATATTCTTATTGAAAATTAAAACGTTTGAAAAAGTAATAGGGTAAAAACAAACACATTTTTGAAAATTTATTAATATTAATAAACTACAGTGTGTTTTTTTTATGAGAACTTTTTTGAAAGCAATTTTACCCCACTTATAGTTATCAGAATTTAATGATTAATGGCTTATTTTCTTTGTTTTTTAAGGGAAATTATGAAACAACCAAAAAAAATTACAGTTTTTGTTGAAAAAGTACAGTAAAGTTGAAAATTAAAAACTTAGGTGTCAACATCTAAAAATGGTTTTAGCGCATTTTTCTTATGTTCAAATATTCTACCTTTTGCAAGAATGGCTGCAAAACGCTTCAAAGTTGAGATATAGAGCTATAAATTTATACAGATACTATTGGGGACATGTACTAGAATAGGTCAAAGTTTGAAGGCCATATCTCAATCAGGGAGAAAGTACTGGCCCCCCAAAGTCAACTACTGAAAATCCAATTTTTTTCTTGCAAAGGGTAGAAGCTATACAACCAAACGGTAAACTTGTTTCATTCCAAATATCGGGCAATTTATTTTTATCCATAAAGATCTAATGCCACTGCTGAAAGCATCACTTTTAATTTATCTAAAATAATCATATATTTAAATTTTCTTTCTGAAATTTAAAACTTTTAAAAGAGTAATATGGCAAAAAACAAGTTTTAAAGGTCGTTAATATAAACAAACTAATATACAAAGACTTTATTTTTGATTATTATTTTATGTTTATCATTTCTTCATTAAAGATAGAGAACCCTAGCGGCTCAATAATGAACTGAATACTAACATTGTTTCAAAATAACTACACAACTAAGATATGAGAGAGAGAGAGAGAGAGAGAGAGAGAGAGAGAGAGAGAGAGTGAGAGAGAGAGATAGAGTGAGAGAGAGAGAGAGAGAGAGAGAGAGAGAGAGAGAGAGAGAGAGAGAGAGAGAGAGAGAGAGAGAGAGAGAGAGAGAGAGAGAAAGATATAAGGTGAGATAGTGATATGACGTCAGAGAGAAAGAATATAGGAATAGTTATTTATCGCATCGTATTATAGACAGCTTGCCGCGGAGTTTGTTAGACCCGAGGCTAGTCAAACTGGTTTTAATCTTATTATTGTACTTTTTATATTCATAGAAAACTGGATATATGCTACATTACTTTTCAGAATAGCTATCCGTAACAGATAGACAGACACACCCTAAATATGATGAAGTTTGATTTAGTAAGTGATTCTCACACCATACTCCAAACATAAACTTGTAATTACTGTAAGAAACTGTTCTCAAACTAACTATAGAATAACAAGTTTTATATTTACTTTTTAAAACTGATATGATAAAACATTATATAATAGATATTTTAATGAAAAATTTAATTTTTCTAGACCTAATTTCTGTTTTTTTTTTTTATATTTAATTTGAATTATTATTAAATTTACAATAGAGAACTCTAGCGGCAAATTAATTAACTCAATAATTATATTGTTTCTACTTGATCAGTAAACATTTTAATCAAAATTGATAAAGTACTTATATTGTCAAAGCTATTTTCTGTTTGTCTGTCTGTAATTATGTATGTATTTCCTACAAGATCTTGTAAACAGCTAGGCTAATTCATCTCTATCCTTACAAATATAGAGCCTCTGAACGCTAGAGGCGCATCCGATAAACTAAAATATGACGATTTTCTTTCTATAATAGATAATTTTTGTCGTTAAATGATTCACAAAATATACATGTTACTTCGAAGGATATTAAGGCCAATGACAATGCCAGAAAGTGATGTACATCGCCAATGATGATAAACAAAATTATCCCCTCTGTAGATTACAATTAGTGGTTGACACGTTTAGACAATCATCTTGATGAAACAGCCAATCAAATCAACAGTTCCCTAAGTTGTTAAGTCAACTATTATATGAAAAAAATTAAATATGTATATTGGTAACTAGCGTATTTTCCGCCCCTCCCTTCCTTTGATAATTCCTCGTTTCTACATTTGCTGTTAACAACATGCTTTTCTATGATTCGGGTCCGTCCGTGCGTCAATAACAAATACGTGAAATCAAATCACTACAAATATCGGATATTCAGGAGCTGCAGATATTAATGAGACAGTTTTAAAAAGTTACTTGTATAAAAAGTATTTGTTTAAATAAATCTCCTATAAAATACTATTACTTTTTAACTCAAATTTAGCAATATATCTTTAAAAATATTTAATAAAATGTAATAATAATGATTTTTAAATACTTATAACTTGTTTATTACACAAATTTATTGTTAAAATTTAAAAAAGGGAACTCTAGCGGCAAAAGTATTTACTATATACTACTATTATTTCTTATAGATCTGCACTAACCTACGTTTAATAAAATTTTACTTTGTTTTGTTTGTACGTTAAGATCTCGCTAACTCCTGAAGCGATTGAGTTCTCCATTTCAGGGTAGTTTTATACAGTTTCTGAATTGGGATGGAGGGGATATTCCACTTGTCCCTATTTTAATAACTACTTTGGGGACCTTTATTGAATTTTAATTGGTTGAGTGTCCAAACGTCACAAACATTATTGTAATCTTAGTACTGAAGAGCTGATTTTATGTATCGTAATAAGGGATGTGCATCAATTTCCATGTCTTACCCTTTTAAAATTAATAGTGAAAGTTCATCACTCCAAATATAAGGCATTCACACAAACAATGTTGAAGTTATCCATACTAAGAACTTGGTTACAAATAATATTTATAAAAAAGTTTACATTTATTTAAGGGCCTCTAAAAGATTATGCTTTTTTAACTTAATATTAGTAATTTGTTTTTAAAAACTTTATTGACATGCAATGATAATAGTTTTAAAGTCTCAATGTCTTGTTATTACTAAAATTAAATGTTTTTCATTTTAAAAAAAGATAACTCTAGCGGCAAAAGTTTTAACTAAATACTATAATTTTCTATAAAACAAATCAATACCAAAATTATTAGTCTACGATAAATAAAATCCCATTAAAAGAATTCAGTTTGTTTTGTTTCTACGTTTGGATCTTGAAAACATCTGATACGGTTGAGTTATACATTTCAGGGTAGTTTTATACAGATCCTGAGATAGAGTTTCAATAATCGATATATCATTACCTGGATGTTGCACAAGATTTTCTTGTTCTTTAATAATTAAGTGGTACTTGCAGCTGACTAATATAATGATAAATTACCCCATCTCCTCCCCTCCTACTGGATGTACGAACTAACCAATGAATGAGGTCCATGTTAGCAACCTAAATTGTCGTCAATTTTCCAATTTTTTTTCTCACAAATATTCCGTGTCCTCATATAAATTTTAATCTACGATAAGGGTATATTCATCTTTGTATTCAAGTACATATTTTATACAACTGTAATGGTTTGGACAATCGCGTTGATTGATAATGGACTTCCACAACCATTATAATAAAGTAACATGATGTCTGTACTGAAGGATTTTGCTAACCGATCGGGTTCTCCTTAACAGGGTAGCTTCTCATAGGTCCCGGGAAGGTTTATAACTATTTTGGGGAAGGGTACCACCACCCTCCCAAGTGAAATAACAAAAAAATTGAAATTTTAAAAAAGTTTTCTCGTTTTAATTAGAGACTGGAACGCACCATAAATAAGTATTTCTCATATTAGATACTAGCGGCTTCGCCCCTAGCCTCTAGGGGCTTTGCCCCAAGAGGTGATAAAAAAAATTAAGGCAAAAATCTTAAAAAAGATAACGGACAAAGGAAATCTTTAGCAAAAAAAAAAAAAAAAAAAAAAATGGGGGGGGGGGATTTTTGGGTTTTTGGGGGGGTTGGGGGTGTCCCACCCCCCAAGAAAATAGCTTTAAACCACCACAGGACCAATAGGTAGATACCCTGAAGAGTAGAATCCGATCGGTTCAGTGGTTACCGAGATCTTAAGGGACAGACAGACATCGTTCTACTTTGTATTATAAACCCTGAACCACTTCGTTATGCAATCTACATTTTCCTGGATATTTTGTCTATGGTAGTCCATAAGTGTACAGCTTTACAGTACATTGTTTATATTTGTTAAAGCAACAGGTATGATAAAAGAAAAAGATTCTTTTTAAACTAAAATGCTTATATATCAATCAAAATCTATATTTTTTGATTTTTTACCGATCCACTTCATTATGCAAATCAAAAGAAAATCGATGGGAAAACGTTTGTTTTGCACTTTTCTCCACTCTTAAAAATTGATTCTGATAAAATAACAATTTTTAAAGGAATTTATGCATTAATTATAATGAAAAACAGTTTAAGGTAGATTTTAATGATTTTTCTAAATAAGAAATAATTGAAAAAAAGAAATTCTATCCCTATCACTTTAAAGGCCAGCTGCTGACCCCCAGTCTTATGGATGAAGCTAAATACATGTTAAAAATAAAAATTACCCTGAAAAGTATACAAAAATGTTATTTGATGTGTTAAAAATCCATTTTAAAATATTGATTTTGAGGATGATGGCCTTTAAGATGCTCTTACTGGTGGTGATGGTGAGCTAAATGTTATCAAAGTGCATGCCCATGATGAAAACTTATATATTGAACTATGGTCCAATTTTTGTAGTCATAGCAGCCTCCAGTCAAGCAATATTAAAAAAGAACAAAATTGCAATTTTAATTACTAAAATTCATAAAGTAAACAATATAGTTTTTAGATAATTGTTATATTTTATGTCGAGAGGCTCCATTGGAGGCTGCTATGACTACAAAAAATGGTACATAGGTTAATAGACAAGTTGTTGTAATGGTCATGTACTTAGATAACATTTAGCTCACCATCACCACCAGTAAGAGCATCTTAAAGGCCAACATCCTCAAAATCAAGATTTTAAAATGGATTTTTTAAAAACATCAAAAACATTTTTGTATACTTTTCAGGGTAATTTTTATCTTTAACATGTATTTAGGTTCATCCATAAGACTGGGGGTCAGCAGCTGTCCTCTAAAGTGATAGGGATAGAATTTCTTTTTTTCAATTATTTCTCATTTAGAAAAATCATTAAAATCTACCTTAAACTGTTTTTCATTATAATTAATGCATAAATCCCTTAAAAAATTGTTATTTTATCAGAATCAATTTTTAAACGTGAAGAAAAGTGCAAAACAAACATTTTCCCATTGATTTTCTTTTGATTTGCATAATGAAGTGGATCGGTAAAAAATCAAAAAGTATAGATTTTGATTGATATATAAGCATTTTAGTTTAAAAAGAATCTTTTTCTTTTATCATACGTGTTGCTTTAACAAATAGAAACAATTTACTGTAAAGCTGTACACTTATGGACTACCATAGACAAAATATCCAGGAAAATGTAGATTGCATAATGAAGTGGTTCAGGGTTTAGATCTGAAATTAAAGAAATACCCTTTATGGTGATTCTATTAGCCTTGATGGGCGTAATCGCTAAAATTAACCCAATCTTAAATGTACACACAGAAGTGGAATCAATTCCATTAGATAATAGAATTCTAGAATATGTGAAAACTCTAATGGTGGTTTGAATACTAAATTCATAAATAAAACTAATAATGCAAACCAAATTACCTTCTTTTATTTGAATTCTTAAAAACTAAATTATATGTAAAAATTATTTAAATCTTTTAAACTTAATTATGATTTTATTATTATTTTTTTTACAAGGTTTGTTCTGATAAATCTAATATTTAATTTATTTTATGAAGGCCTAGCGGGATATTTTGAAACTAAAATTGATTATTTTACAGGTAGATAAATGATGCGGCTTATTTATGAACATTGGGGTGAGGGGGAGGGAGTAAAATTTTCGAAAAAAGGGGATGTGAGATTTTAATAATAGGTATTCCTTCCTATAATATCAAGTACTAAGCGTTTTTGTCTGTCTCGAAGGATCTCGCTAACCTCTGAACCGATATTGTTCTCCTTTACAGTGAAGCTTCTTATAGGTCCTCGGGAAGGTTTTAAACTATTTTTTGGGAGAGTATCTTCACCCCCACCCCCCCCCCCAAAAAAAATATATTTTTACTCTTTTGAAACTTAAATATAAAATGGGATGAGGTCGACTTTACCCCCTCCTACCTTAAGTGCCCCTAGAGGATTCTAGGGGGCGACGTAGCCGCTAGTTATAAATAAGTCAAGAGGGGAAAATGGGTTGTTTAACTACTTAATTATTCATTATGATGAGTGTTCAAACGTTTCAACCACTAATTTCAATCTACAGAAGGGTTAAATTTGTAAATCATCATTGCGAATGTACATCAATTTATCGGCCATTGTTTTATACCTTTAAGATCTTTGATATTTCTAGGTAATTTGTATGTTTATAGTTTATACTAATTGGTAAGGTTTTTAAAGCAAAACTTTTATATAAATAGGATCAGTCCTTTCGTCCGTGACGGTTAGCTCTATTCCTTAATTTAGATATGTTAGAACTGTCCTACCGATTACAAACTTTTTTGATGATTCCAATAATGAATAAATGTTAGGTGTGGTTTATAAAGTGTAACAACTCTATGATCGTTACCAGAATGTCAGTGCGTCTATTCAAAAATTGGATATGGTTATTTACCCTTTTTTCATGGGGCTGGGGTTAAAATGGCCACCTTTTATTTTTACCTTTCCCCCCCTTCCCTTTTCCAAAACCTTTATCCAAGTGGTGAAATTTACATGGATATAGGGAGGGGGGGGGGGGGAGGGATTACTCTACCTGAATTTCTTAAAGGGTTGAGTTAGAGGGGGGGGGGGGGGTACTTGAGGAGGGAGGTTAAATCCCTTTTTTTTACGCGTGAAAGGACAAAATTATACCGATTTTTAAACAATTAGGGCAACAAATTTAATCAAGAGGCGAACCATAACATTTTTTTTGAGGTTTCAATTAGGTTTGGGTCCCATCTATTTCCAAACATTTTGGTGTCGCCTTTAAATTCATTTTTATTTCTTTTCAATTTAATAAAAATTCAGTTTGTTAGGGAATAAAATTTTTTTTTACATCCATTTGACAGAGCTTTCTTATTTAAAGAGTAGCTCCGTTTCTTTTCAAAAATAAATAAAATATAATTATAACAAAAATCACGCAACCTTTCACAGAAAAATTCATGATTATTTAATTATGTAAGTTAGACATAAGCAACACGTTTGATAATTATGGGGAATTTTGTTTCTTAGGGTTAACTCAGGTATTATAAAGGGATAAGACAATGACCAATAAATTGATGTACATCCTAATGATGAAAAACAATATTATCCCTTCTGTAGATTACAATAAGTAGTTGTTAAACGTTTAGAAACTTATTGAACACACAAATCAAAATATAAACCTTCCAAGGACCCATAAGAAGCTATTGTAAATAGGTTCAGCAGGTAGTGAGATACTTCGGTTCTAACAGACAGACAGACAAAAAGACAAACAAACAAACATCATTTTACTTTATTATTTGGATTGTCAAGTCTTTATTAAATCACCAAACCTCTGACAAAAGTAAAAAATAAATATAATAGATTCTAAAACGGCATCATTCATTAAGATATAAATCTATTAATAACTGCGCCCCTACTATTTAGCAAAAAGAGCAAAAAATAGCCCAAAAATAAAAAAGCCTTAAACTATCCGAGGACCTATGTGAAGCTTACCTTTAAAATATAACTCAATCAGGTCAAAATTTTCATTGAAATCTTAAGCTTCAAATAAAAAAGAAAGTCCATTTTCGTATACCTTATACTAGCGGCTTCGCCCCTAGCCTCTAGTTTTCGTATTTTAGAATCTAAAAAAAAATGAAAAGAAATTAAAAAAAAAATTGGGGGGGGGGATTTAATTTTAGTTTTAAAAAGAAATTTTTTTGGGGGGGGGTATTTTCATTTTTTGGTCATGAGAAGCTACCCTGTAAAGGAGAACCCGATCGGTTCAGCGGTTAGCGAGATCCTTCGCTATAAACAAACAAACAAAGAGACAGACAGACATCGTTCTACTTTGTATTATAGATAAATAGATATTAGTTTTATATTTTTCAGCTAGGTATCACCCAAAATTATTTTAAGCATAGCTATTTTCTAAAATCAAATAATTTGTTTAAAAATAAAATGGAAAAAAACATGAAAATTTATAAAATTTTAGTTATATTGTTTTTTTATTCTTAAAACTTTTTAAAAAGCTTGAGTAACTTCATTCTCTTTATTGTAATTTAATTATTATATATTCTTCTAATTAAGTCAGAATCAGGTAACAATGGTGTAAAACCAGAGAGTATATTTGGGAATCAAGGATTCTATTTTCGATTACATCGTGATAAATTTATATACAAATATCACGATTTTTTGGTGAAATTGCATCTGTGGTGGATTCTTAATTAAAATTGCCCCAGTAATCGCTTAGTGGGGCAAAATTGTTTTCGTGAAAAATCCTCCAAAATCACATAAAAAATTAAACAAAATCTCATGTTCACAACCCTTTTATGATTTTGTTTATTTTTTTTGTAAATTTTTAATGTGATTTTGGTGGATTTATCACGAAAACAATTTTGCCTCACTAAGCGATTAGTGGGGCAAACTTTTTTTAAGAATCCACCTCTGGAGTGGAATATTGTTAAATTTTCATTGAATCCAGTTTTGAATATCCAGTGGGGAGAGAATCATGAAAATTAAATTGGTTTAAAATATCCACTCCTCCCCCCCCCTGACACTCTCTCTCTCTCTATAAATATCATGGTTTGATATTATACAATTGATTTAAGAGCTTCGCTTTTATTTCATTTTCTATCTTGTATTTGTTGTAAATCTTGCTACTTCTAATATTTGTAACAGTTTATGGACATCTAGCATTGTTTCTGTAACAGGTTGGGTACATGCAGGGAAAGAGAATGTGATTCTGACCAACAATTCTAAAGGAAAATATCCCCACAACCCCCTTCCCTTTCTCCAATCTTCTTACCCACTCTCCTTCAGTTACATTAAAAAAACAAGTTATACCAACAAAATATTAATTTTTTTGCGGCAATTTCAATTGGAATTAATTGGCTGAATAGCAGCCCCTGGTATATGGTTAATATAGTATATTTCAGTATGGTTTCAAAACCGATCGATATCCGCTGGAGGAGAATCGGTTCTAAGCCATACTAAAAAATCATGTATAGCCTTGTATAATAATTTTCCATGTTTATAAAAATTTAAATTATTACCAGTTTTGTTAGCGTAGGCCTTCAGCATCACGGGGCTAACAAAACTGACTTATAATTTCCCATTTTATAATCCGCGGAAAGGTGTCTATTAGGGTTGAGCCGGATATACGGTGTGGCCGGATACCGGATATTGAAACTATCCGGCCGAATATCCGGCTATAACTTTTTTTATATTTTACACCAAAAATCTCTGCTTTTTAAAATTTTAAATGGCTATAATTTTCTTATTATTGAAGCTAGGAGAACATTTTTTGAATATGTTTATCTTTATGTAAATTTTATATATAAAATCTCAAAAGTTTATTAATAAATTTTTTTTGCTACTTTAATATCTGGTAATTTAGCCGATTATCCGGCCGGATATCCGGTAACTTGGCCGGATAACCGGATATTTTCCTGATATCCGGCGTTGGCCGGATATCCGGCCCAACCCTAGTGTCTATAGAACGATGCAATATTATATGTATAACATGTAGAAATAAAAGGGGAATTTTGCCATCATCAAAGATGATATTATCCACGTATGCCAGGGATAAGACAATGGGGATAAATAAATCTTTTTTCAAAAATTTTAAATTAAATTTACTGTGTTTTTTTGAACGCAGGGATCTTAAGGTATAAGACAATGGACGATAATTTGATGTAAATACCCAATAATGATAAGCAAAATTACCCCTTAATTTTGTTTAGATACTGCAATTTTTTTAATCAGGATTTGACAAAAGTACCCAAAGTTAAAGCAAACAATTGAGAAATTGTGTTAATAAAATTTTGGGTACCAGTGTAATTTACAGTCTAATGTCCCCTCCCTTCCTCACTGTATGTATCAGAAGAACGTATGTTTAATGGTTATTGCAAAACCCATCAGTTTACGAGGGAGGGATAGATTAATGATAATTATTTCCAATTTGTGTATAGCATGACAAACATACATACATGGGGATGTTATCAGGGGGAGGGAGGGGACATTGGGATGTCTATTACACTAGTCCCCAAAGTTTTTTAATAATATTTTATTATTCATTAGGTCTTAACAACTTTGGGGACTATTATTGAAGTTTGATTGGTTGGTTCATTGAGATAAGTGTCCAAATCTTTTATCCTTAAATTGTAATCTACAAAAGGGAGTGTTTTTGGTTTTAATTTGGGGATAAACATCAATTTATCGGCCATTGTCTTATCCCTTCAGATCCCTGGATTTTATGTACACCCCCATTATGACTAACAAAATTATGGGGTAAGACATTAAATGATAAATTGATGTACACACCTGTTATGGTTAACAAAATTATCCCTTTTGTAGACTAAAAATTGAATACTACTTGTACATTGTATCAACCAATCATTATTTGTATGAAAGTACCCAAAATTTCAAGCACAGCTAATGAGAGAACGTGTTAACATTATCTTTATGGTATTTTTAATTTGAACTTTAAGGCATTAACACTATTCCAATTACTACATGATGACTTCAATATACTCAAGGATCTAAAGGGATAAGACAATGGCTGATAAATTAGTGTACATCTCCAATGATGAAACACAAAATAACCTTTTCTGTAGTTTATATTTAGTGGTGGAAACTTTTGGACACTCAATTTAATGAACCAACCAATAAAAATTTTATAAAAGTTGTTAAGTCAACAAATAAGAAAAAAATATTATAAAAAAAACTTTGGGCGACTAGTGTAATAAACAGCCCAATGTCCTCTCCCTCCCTGTAAATAACTGGCTTTTAAAATGTACATTTTATAAAGTACAAAACTCATAAGCAATCTTTGGCGATCATGTAATGGAATTAACGGGGTGAGGGATTTTTAACAGTATAAAGTATTATAGGGTGTAGGGAAAAAAGGGTTTCAGTAAGGCTTGGAAAATGATTAATATCCGCTGAATTAATACCAGTTCTCAGCCATACTGAAAAACCATGTACAGCATCATAATACAGACAATTTTACACAAATATTAAAGAAAATATCATAAAATTAAAACAAGTTTTAATGGTCCGCGCCTTTAATATCTGCTGAAAGCTGTTTATAATACCTTTAGTAGGTTTTGGGTAGGTTTTTGGCTATATTTTTTTCTAAATACCTCTAAGCTCTTTAATTGTTTGATATACATACATATAATCATTTAGATATTATTTTTTTTCAAAACATCCTTTATTAATATATTAGGTTTAGTGTATGTAACAAGTAGATTTAGAATAGATGATGCATAGTAATATAAGAATCTATCTATCTATCTATCTATCTATCTATCAATATATCTATCTATCTATCAATATATCTATCTATCCATCTATCTATCTATTTATTTATCTATCTATCTATCTATCTAATTATCTATCTATCTATCTATCTATCTATCTATCTATCTATCTATCTATCTATCTATCTATCTATCTATCTATCTATCTATCTATCTATCTATCTATCTATCTATCTATCTATCTATCTATCTATCTATCTATCTATCTATCTATCTATCTATCTATCTATCTATCTATCTATCTATCTATCTATCTATCTATCTATCTATCTATCTATCTATCTAATTATCTATCTATCTATCTATCTATCTATCTATCTATCTATCTATCTATCTATCTATCTATCTATCTATCTATCTATCTATCTATCTATCTATCTATCTATCTATCTATCTATCTATCTATCTATCTATCTATCTATCTATCTATCTATCTATCTATCTAATTATCTATCTATCTATCTATCTATCTATCTATCTATCTATCTATCTATCTATCTATCTATCTATCTATCTATCTATCTATCTATCTATCTATTTATTTATCTATCTATCTATCTATCTATCTATCTATCTATCTATCTATCTATCTATCTATCTATCTATCTATCTATCTATCTATCTATCTATCTATCTATCTATCTATCTATCTATCTATCTATCTATCTATCTAATTATCTATCTATCTATCTATCTATCTATCTATCTATCTATCTATCTATCTATCTATCTATCTATCTATCTATCTATCTATCTATCTATCTATCTATCTATCTATCTATCTATCTATCTATCTATCTATCTATCTATCTATCTATCTATCTATCTATCTATCTATCTATCTATCTATCTATCTATCTATCTATCTATCTATCTATCTATCTATCTATCTATCTATCTATCTATCTATCTATCTATCTATCTATCTATCTATCTATCTATCTATCTATCTATCTATCTATTTATCTATCTATTTATATTTAAAGTTATTTTCTTAATATCTATCTACCTATCTATCCTATTATATAAAGTAGTAAGGTTTCGATAACTACTGAAGCTATTGAGTTCTCCATTTTATTCAAGCTTCTCATAGGTCCATGGAAGGTTTTAAGCTATTTAGATTTTTATGTTTAAGTTTGGCTTTAGGCTAATTTCCTTATTTCTTAGATTCTAGAAGCGCAGCAGCTAGTAAATTTATAGTCTAATAAATGGTGCTTAAAATTGGATTTTAAGGGAAATAACCAAAGGATTAGATATAATGGAAAATGGCTTATGTGTTAATATGCAAGGATCTAAAGGGGACAATGGCCGATAAATTGATTTGCATCACTAATGATGATAAACAAAATTATATTTCAAGCGGTTGGAACCAACTTATCAAATTTAATACCCTCAAAGTTGTTATGAAAACATTCCTGTAAAACTTTGGGGACTAGTGTAATAAACAGTCCAATGTCCCCTCCCTCCCTAGTAAATATGTATAAACAATGTTTAATACACGTTGTACACATTTTCATTAAGATTGGGGGATTTTTTTTGTCAGTGCTCTTTCAATTCCGTATTACTAATATTTGACAGAATGTCCGTTCTTATTTGTTTAGACTTATATGTACATTTATATTCTGCTTATTCAGTTTATATTCTGACAATCTAAAAGTTACCTTGTTCGTATGTAATACTGTTTTAGAGCTTCGCTTTAATGGATGTTGTAATTTCTGTTTTCATTCATTACAAATGATATAAACCTTTTTTTAAAGACAGAAACCCTAAAAATTTCTATTATTTAAATCAACTATGTAATCATTAAATAAAGCTGTCACATTATAAACCAATTCAAATTGATATTATGACCATTATTGATTAAAAAAATTTACAATAATATTCAGCAAATTTTTTACAATAATATTTCATAATAACATAGTTTTAATAATAATTACATTGTGCAATAAACTTATTCAATCAATTTTTTTTTTTTAAATAACATTTTTTTGTCCTATGTGGTTTTATCCCTTATATAATTCCCTGCGAGGGGCCCTAACCCCAAATAACCTAACCTAAACTGAAACTAAAAAAAAATACAACACCCTAAATCTTCAATATTAAAATTACCCTCGGGAAACATTAAGAATTGATGTTAAGTACATATATTATTTACATCTCTGGTATCTGAATGGATATGACAATGGGCAATATATTCAACCTAACTCCTCAATATTAAGATTACCCACGGGAAACATTAAGGATTGATGTTAAGTATATATATTATTTATATCTCTGACATCTTAGAGGATAAGACAATGGGTGATAAATTTATAATATTTCTTCAAAATTAAGATTACCCACGGGAAACATTAAGGATTGATGTTAAGTATATATATTATTTATATCTCTGACATCTGAAGGGATAAGACAATGGATGATAAATTCATAATATTTCTTCAAAATTAAGATTACCCTTGGGAAGCATTAAGGATTGATGTTAATTATATATATTATTTATATCTCTGACATCTGAAGGGATAAGACAATGGACTACAAATATATATACATGTACCCTATAATATGATGGGAAATTTAGGACACTTCTAGTTTGTACCAACCAATCAAGATTGGATATTTATAAAGTCTTAGCCAATGAATAATTAATTTAACAACTATGGGTTCCTTTACAGTCCCATCTAAAAAAACAAGGATGACAACATCCATTAGTAGTAAAGCAGTAAAATTCATGAAAGGACAATCAGACTTAATGAATTATATAGAATGTGTTAAGTTGATACACATGTAATAATTAATAGAAATCACGAACGTTTGAAAAAATAATAAAGAAATGGACAAAGTAATATAAGGAATTATCATAATAAAATTTTGTCGTCTATATTAAATAGCCACCGAGAAAATCATATTTCTCCATAGCGTAAAGGACTGACCAAAGGTCATAAAAAGTGAAATATATTGTTGCTTTACTAAGACCTACATCTGCATGGCAAATTTAACTTATTAATTTATTAACGGCTGTCAGTGAAATATGGTTTTATAGTAAGGCCACCATAGACGTCCAAGCTTTTTTATTTTGGAGGGGGGGTAATTTTTTTTTTAAGGGGGGGATAATTCGCTTTTGTGGTGGGGGGGTAAAATGGCGCGCGCAGCGCGCCGCAATTTTATTTTACCCCCCCCCCAAATTTTTACCCCGGGGGTAAAATTTGCTTGGGGGGGGGGGGGGTAATTACCCCCTGAAATTTGTTTGCAGGAGTAAATTTTGTTTACCCCCCCCCCAAAATTTACCCCCGGGATATATTTTTTTTTTTTTTGGGGGGAGGGGGGTAATTTCAACTTTATTAAATATTTAGTATTAAAAATGCGCGCGGAAAATTTTTTTATTATTAGAGATTTTTTATTTTGGGGGGGGGGGGTATTTACCCCCTTAAACTTGTTTTGGGGGGTAAATACCCCCTCCTAAATAGTTAGGAGTGACTACAGCACCCCCAGGGTAGGGGTAAATTTTAAATGGGGGGGGGGGCAAAATGAAATAATTTTGGGGGTACCCCCAGATTAGTTAGGGGGGGGGGTTATCGTCACTTAATCCCCCCCCCCCCATGGTACTCACGATAGAGATTATGACAAACAAGTCTATAAATATTCTTTTAGTGGGTGAGTACACCTGGGACAACTTTTAAGTCATAGACACCTAGCGGGATATTTTAAACTAACGTTTAGAAAATAAAAAGGTCGCAGGTGCACTAAACAACACATTAGGTTTGCTTTCTCCTGTTTATTAAGAGCGAAGTATTACTATTATTAAGGTCTGTATGTTCTTCGAAATTGACACCTGTTATTGTTAATTTAGGCATGTTAGAATTGTCCTGTTGATGTCAAACTGGGCATTCTGATTTATTTAACAATTAAGAAAGCCAAGTAAATCTTTAATCGTTACTAGAAAGTCCGTATGCTCATTTAAAATGAGCAAATCTTTGACTTTTTTGACAACAATTTTTTTATATGATTCGATTATCCTATTCGTCTCATGTGGAAATACTGATTCCTAGGACAATATTTTAGTCTTGCGATGGTTTCCGGCTATAGTTAAGACCCTTCCTATATACGTTTAATATAATGCATCGCCACTTAATTATAGGGGTGAATATAATAATACACTTTGTATAGTAATTTAAAATCTCAGTTTATAGTGTGATCTGATATAATTAATAGGATCATTAGTTCTACACATATATGCAATTCGTCTTTTTTAACAACATTCAGAGATTACCTAGTACATGTTCAAAACTGTTATTTTTACTACAAATTTATTAAAGATACTACCTATCCAAAAAAATTAACAATTAAACATAAAATATTATGTTTTAATAATCAAATTGTATAAACAAAAAAATTTCAAAAACAAATTCTCATAAGGTAAAATATATTTTATTAGAAATTTAATTTTAAAAGTATTATATAGACACCTGGCGGTAAATATTAAAACTAAAACATGAATTAATCGCTTATTAATGGATGTTTTGGGGCATTGAATAAATCCATTCTTCAAAATACAGTAATATGATGTAACGTTATCCTATTCTATAAAGTAGTAAGCTTTTTTTTTGTCTGTAGCGATGGATCTCGCTAACCGCTGAACCGATATGGTTCTCCTTTACATTTCAAAGAGTAAGTCTAATTTAAACCCACATGTGAGAATAGTTTTTCTTTATGTACATGGTTAGTTAAGTAGAATTCATTATGGGTCAAAGAGTAATCGGATCTATCGATCTTCAAAAAAAAAGCTAATAAGAATTCGTGTAAGATATGTTATTGATCTTGTTAGCTTAAAATATTTATTTAATAAATAAAATTTGTCAAACATACTGACCGTTAATAAACTAAAAAATTTAAAATAAAATATTATATTTATAAACTAAAAATATTAAAGTTATTACTTTTTAAATACAAACTATTGTTATTTACACAATATGAAAGTGAAAATACAGTTTTAAAAATATTATATAGACATCTAGCGGAAAATATTATAACTACATAATTATATTTCTAAATTAATTGCTTACTAACGGAAGTTTGGTACCAAATCGCTGGGGAAGCTTTAGATAAAACAATTCCTTAAAGGTAATACAGCAATAGAATGTTTGTCTGTCAGTATGTTTTCCATTTTTAGAATTTTATGATAAACTTTATATTAGTATTTCTCGTATTCATTCGAAACCGTTTAATATCCGGTGGATTAGAACCAGTTCTCATTTGAAAAAACTGTCGTATTGTATCCTGTTTTCTACAAATATAAAAATGTACAATGCTAAGATTAAAATTATTTTATATCCGTGAAAAGCTGTTTATAATACGATGCGAGAAATAACTATTATAGAACTAGATCTATATAAGCTTCAGACACAAATCCTTACTACTTTATATAATTAAAATTAAAAGTTACTACAAATAATATCAAAAGTCTACATTTAGATAATAATGAATCGATTGCAGAGTTCTCCATTTTAAGGGAGTTTTAAATATGTCTCTGGTTGGTTTTAGGCTTTTCAATTTCAAAAATCAGCCATGTAACGTCATAAAAATGAGGAATTATCCATTTCTTTTTTAGGGCTTTTATTAATTACTTCTCCTTTTTTCTTCCTCATTTCTATGACGTCACATGGCTGATTTTTGAGACACTGTGTCCCGCTACTTAAATTTCAAAATTAAGCAAATTTCAAACTTAGCATGATGATTCCTGTAGTAGTTAGGTATGATTTAGAAAGCATAGCAACTCTATAATCATTACCAGAATATCTGTACGTATTTTTACTTTTTTAACAACAAATTTTTATATGATCTAATTGTCCGATTGATCTGATTTTTGGTATACTGATTCCTGGGACAAGAAAGAACAATATTATAAGCGGTGCAACTCTATAATCAAGTCCTTAAAATGTAAGTATGTCCATAAACTGTATCCTGTATCAAGCAGTTTTTCAACAAATTTACTTACAATTTTGCTTTGATTCTTATACATTTATATTCTGCCAGTTCTGACACCATACAAGTGTTAATGTCGGTTTGTCCTACCGTTTTAATACAATCTATACATATATCAATTTCTAGTCCATTGTCTTATCCCTTAAGATCCCTGAATGGTAAAGAAATCATTAATTTTCTTCGTCTCAATTCATTTATTTTATATTGGACATTTGTTTAATCCTGTCTCTAACACCCAGGGAGGGAGGGGGACATTGGGCTGTTTATTACACTAGTCCCCAAATTTGTATAGTAATGTTTTTTTATTCCTTTGCTTAACATTTTTATTGAATTTTGATTGGTTGGTTCATAAAATCGATTGTCTAAATGTTTCAAATGTTTAATCCACAGAAGGGGTTATATTGTGTATAATTATTGGGGATGTTCATTGATTTATCGGCTAATGTCTTATCCCTTTAAACCCCTGGTCCCTACCACCTGTAAATAGAAGCGTACCTACACTTTAGCTAAGCTATGCCATTTAAAACATTCTTAGATTAGCTCAGTTTCTTTAAAAAAAGCAAATTAATTATTACAAAAATCACGCAACCTTTCAACGAAAATAATTCGTGTATATTTATGACAGTTAGACATATGCAAAATAATTGATAAATAAAATATTTTTTCTTAGGGATCTTCAAGGATAAGACAATGGCCGATACATTGATATACATCCCCATCGCTGATACACAAAATTTACGCATACTGTAGATTGCAATTAGTTGTTGAAATGTTTAAACATTCATCTTAATGAACCAACCAACTAAATATAATAAAAGTCCCCAAAGACGTCAAGTCACGAATAAGTAACTTTGGGGACTAATGCAATAAACAGACCAATGCCCTCTCCCTCCCTGCCCTACCACCAATAAATAGTTTTGCTGCTACACTTTAACTAAGATCTGTCCGTCTGTTCGATTTTCATAGACTATGTTTAAATATTATAGCATTGTTTATTTTTATGTTTTTATTATTTACTAGCTGCTACGCCTCCTAGAGGCCTCTAGGTGCATTTGAGGCTAGGTATATAAATATAACTATTATGGTAATGAAGCTACCCGGTTCAGCGGTTAGCTAGATCCTTCGGTACAGACAAACAGACATACATACATACAGACAAACAGACAGTCATCATGTTACTTTAATATAAGGATTAACAACTTGATAACAAATTTATTTGGTGTATATTACAAAAAATAGAAAAAAAGGGAAGTAGGGATCTTCAGGGATAAGACAATGGACGATAAATTTTTTAAATTCCCAATAATAATAAGCAGTATTAGCCCTTCTGTAGATTAAATTATTGATTGAATAGTTTGTACACTACTAGTTTAAAACTAACCAAACACAATTTAACAAAAGTACCCAAAGGTTTTGATCCATGAATAATATTATTTTTTTTTTTTGGGGGGGGGGAATTTTTTGCTAGGGGCGATTTCTCTTGGGAGGATGTTGGTACCCTTCCCCAAAATAGCTATAAACCTTCCCAGGACCTATTAGAAGCTAACCTGTAAAGGAGAACCTGATCGGTTCAGCGGTTAGCAAGACCTTTTGTTACAAACATACAAACACACAGACATAAAAACATCCTGTTACTTTATTATAAGGATATTTCTCATATAGCCCCTACTTCACTCAATTCTATTTTTATCCTTTTTCATTTTTCCTAAAATTTTCTTTTTGTCATATTTTGGTTTTTGCTGACCAAACAATCAGAAAAAAACAATGAAAAAAAAAATTCACAATTTTGGTCGCTTTGATACTTTTCATAGATTTGTACACTTCGATGCAATATATATAAAGAAAATGAATAGGTTAGGTAGCTTGATAGCCTAAAACCTGCTTTCCGAAATTTGTAGAACTATTTGGCTTTTATTTTCTAATTCAATAAGATAATAGTTATGTAATGCTTTGTATTATAGAAAGCTTTCTGCATTTATGAAAATAAAAATCATAAAATTAAAATTAAAAGTGTGTTAGACACGAGGGGCTAAAGGCCTGGGATAACAAAACTGGTTTTATTTTTATTTTTTCTATTTTAATATTCCAGGAAAACTGTCTGTAATTCGATGCTATTTAAGATTTAAGATTGCAGCCATACTGGTTTCAATACAAAGGAAATGATAGCTATCTAGGTCCCTATTAAAGTAAAAGAATAGAGTGGACACGATCTTTTTGTAATTCTACCTACGGGGTGGGAATTTTCAACTGGGCCTTTGAATGTCAGCCAATAGCGTCAAAAATATAAAACAGCCAAATTGCTACAAAAGTGTAGAAAGCAATTTGCTAGCAGACGAAAAAGGTCTCCACCACTTGGGCCAGGTAGTTATTTGTCAATTTTGGAAAACTGAACCCTAGAAACCATGTACAATGTACATATAAAAAAAATAAATCTTGTTGACCAATGAGAATAATGCTCTATCAGCATTGTTACTATGGATTTATTAATACTTGGATGTTGCACCAGATTTTTATGTACCCTGATGAAAAGATGCTTGCAGCTGGCTAACAAAAAACCTTTCTCCTATCCACTTCCTTTCTACTGGATGATTAATGAACTGACCAATAAATGAGGTCCATGCTAGCATCCTATATTGACAACCATTTTCCCCTGTCAATATATCCACATATATTTTATATCCGTTGTTGATAAAAGTGTTACTACTATATTTACAAAAAATCTTCTTTTTTAAAGATAAAATGTTTATAGGGGGAAAGAGAATACTAAAAGATTCTGCCGACATTGTTAGAAGCGAAGCTTTTCTATAAATAGGGTCGTCCGAACGTCTGTACGTAACGGATAGCTTATTTCGTTAATTTATAGGCATGTTAGAATTGTTCTATCGATTTTAAACTTTGCATGATGATACCTGTAGTAGTTAGGTAAGATTTAGAAAGCGTAGCAACTCTTTAGTCGTTACCAAAATTTCCGTACGTCCATTTTCTTGTTGATTTTTAACTTTATTAGCAACAATTTCTTATGAGATATTATCATCCGATTGATCTTATTTTTGGAGTCAAAACCTATATATCTATATTTTGTATAAACAGTTCTTACACTCTACAAGAGTTAATGTCATACCGTCGCAGAGCTTCGCTTTTATGGTTGTCGTCATTCTTGTTTGCATATGTCTATACGTACACAGCATTAAACTATGGATAGTTATTTATCGCATCATATTATAGACAGCTTTCCGCGGATATTAAAAGGAAGAATTATAAAATTTAAAACAGTTTTGTTAGCCTCGATGGCCTTGGCTAACAGAACTGGTATTACTTATATGATCTGATTTTATGATTCTTGGAAAATTATCTTTGCTATACATGATTTTCAGTATTGCGGCGGAGAACTAGTTCACATCCAGCAGATATTAAATGGTTTCTAAGACATACTGGAATTTTTTTCATTCATTTTTCTGTATGGCATGTATTCAGGCTATTTTACATACATAACATAAAGTATTTATGGTTTTGCCTTCCTAACTGTATATAACCCTTAAGATATTTAGACATATGATAGAATTACTTAAGTAAACATTAATATTTATTTTACAACAGATTCTAATAATCATCGAATGGTGGAAAATAGAATAACACATCGTAAAATATAAGAGGTTAACTCACAAATAAAATATGAATACTGAAAAATCTTGTATAGCATCGCATTATGGACAATTTTCTACAACCATTAAAATATAAATAATACAACTAATACCAGTTTTGTTCTTATAATTTTTAATTTTAATATCTGCAGAAAACTATTACAGTCATTTTATCATAAAATATATTTTTAAATTGATATTTCTACATTTTAGCTTTACATAGGTCCCGGGGATGGTTTCAGGCTATTTCATTTTGAAATTATAGAAAAGCTTTAAAAATTAAGGAATGTATGTATCATTATACTAGAGTAACAGGATGTTCGTTTGTTAGGCTGTCTCTACTGTTGATCTCGCTAACTGCTGAACCGATATGGTTCTCCTTTACAGGGTAGCTTTACATAGGTCCTGGGAAGGTTTATAACTATTTTTGGGGAGAGTACCACCACCCTCCCAAGAGAAATCGCCCCTAACAAAAATTCCCCCCCCCCCCAATTTTTTTTAAAAATTGAAAATAAAAAATTGGGTTATCAAATTCAACTACTCCCTAATCAAGTTCCCCCAGAGGCCTCTAGGGGCATAATAGCTAGTTTATTTTAAGGGGTGATATTCAGTCTAAGATAATTGTTTTTTTTTATTCCCCGTTATAATAACAAATGGTTAATATGAATCGGATTTATGTCATGGAGGGAGGTGACATTGGGCTGTTTATTACACTAGTCCCTAGAGTCTTTAATATAACGTTATTCGTTGGCTTAACAACCTTGGGGACTTTTGATAAATTTTGATTGGTTGGGTTATTTAGTTGTGGGTACATGTCCAAACGTTTCAACCACTAATTGTAATCTACAGAAGAGGGAATTTTGTGTATCATCATTGGGGATTTATTAGCCATTGTCTTATCCCTGTATATCCCTTGATTTATATACTCTTACTCTCTCCTTCTTTTGAAAGTAGTAAAGCTACTCTATAATACACTCTGTCTGTCCGTCTGTAATACATTTATTCTTGTTTAGATAACAATTTGTTAATATGAATCTGATTAATATACTCTTTCCTTATTTTTAAAGTGTAAAACTACTCTATAATTGACTATGTCTGTCCGTCTGTAATACATTTATTCTTGTTAAAATAACAATTTGTTTATATGAATTGGATATATATATAATCTTTCTCTCTCCTTCTTTTTAAAGTAGTAAAACTACTCTATAATACACTTTGTCTGTCCGTCTGTAATACATTTATTCTTGTTTAGATAACAATTTGTTAATATGAATCAGATTAATATACTCTTTCCTTATTTTTAAAGTGTAAAACTACTCTATAATTGACTATGTCTGTCTGTCTGTGTACATTTATTCTTGTTAAAATAAAAATTTGTTTATATGAATTGGATATATATATAATCTTTCTCTCTCCTTCTTTTTAAAGTAGTAAAACTACTCTATAATACACTTTGTCTGTCCGTCTGTAATACATTTATTCTTGTTTAGATAACAATTTGTTAATATGAATCAGATTAATATACTCTTTCCTTATTTTTAAAGTGTAAAACTACTCTATAATTGACTATGTCTGTCCGTCTGTAATACATTTATTCTTGTTAAAATAAAAATTTGTTTATATGAATTGGATATATATATAATCTTTCTCTCTCCTTCTTTTGAAAGTAGTAAAGCTACTCTATAATACACTTTGT
Source organism: Acartia tonsa (assembly GCF_053477335.1). Classification (NCBI taxonomy): domain Eukaryota; kingdom Metazoa; phylum Arthropoda; class Copepoda; order Calanoida; family Acartiidae; genus Acartia; species Acartia tonsa. Next base: position 686,030 of record NC_137263.1, read on the forward strand.
CTGTCCGTCTGTAATACATTTATTCTTGTTAAAATAAAAATTTGTTTATATGAATTGGATATATATATAATCTTTCTCTCTCCTTCTTTTGAAAGTAGTAAAGCTACTCTATAATACACTTTGTTTGTCCGTCCGTCCATATGCATCCAAACTTTTTATTATAGAAAATGGTTAATATGAATCGGATCGATTATATATTCTTTGGAATTAATTGAATTTTAAAGCTTATTAAAGCCTCACATAGGTCCCATCCTTATAATAAAGTAACAGGATGTTTGTCTCTACCGATCGATCTCACTAACCACTGAATCGGTATGATTCACCTTTACAGGGTAGCTTTTCATAGGTCCAGGAAGGTTTATATCTATTTTGGGGGAGGGTACCACCACACTCCTAAGAGAAATCGTTCCTAGAAAATTCCCCCCCACCCCCAAAAAAAAATATTTCTCTTTTAAAATCATATTTGTATTATCGTATCCAACTCCTTTCCTCATCAAGTGCCCCTAGAGGCCACTATGGGCACATTCGTCAGTAGGAATATAAAGCAACTAACTTTAATCCCTATATATATATAAGGGCACCCTTTAGCAAGAGACGCTGAAGCTATATTAAGACGTATTAGGCACTTTGCCCTACAAATATCAAGATAAGGTAAGAGATAAGAGACCAAGGGTATAAATACTCTGATTATTGTTAAAATCATTATAGTATTATCTTAAATTTCTTTTATATAATGATTTAATACCTAAATTAATTTAAAATTTTTGAAAATAAAATTTTAAATTTAACAGCTATAAGAAATATTTTTCCTCAAGTTGTGAATTAAAGAAAACGCAAAATGTTAATATAATAACATTAACTACATACGTGTTTGCGACACCTAGTGACAAATATTAAACTAAAATATAAGTTTGTACTGGATGACTGAAACTGTTTAATAATAGCTATTCACTGTTTTCACTACTTTTAGCTAATCCATCTTTATTAAAAGTAACAGGATGTCTTTCTGTTTGTTTGTTCATTTTTCTGTACCGAAGAATCTCGCTAATAACTGAACCGATGTGATTCTCCTTTACAGGATAGCTTCTCATAGTTACTGGAAGGTTTTTTAACAATTGGGTAGTTTTGGCTGAGTGTAAAATCCACCCTCCCAAGAACAAAAATCAACCCTAGGAAAAATTCCCCCTTCCCCATAAAATCACATTTTTTTAAAACTAAAATAAAAAAAAATTAGGAATGGGTTGTTGACTCTTTCCTTCCCAAAAAAATGATAGATAGTAAACTAAAAGTAAATAAAATAATTTAGAAAGGGTGAAAAAATAGCGTAAAACCAACTTCATGTTCGTATGTACGTTTGTAACGCCATGAAAATATAACTTACTAGACTCCTGTAAGAAACCATTAGCTTTATCAAATAAAAAATCAATTATCCTTTCTGTAGATTACAAATTAATGGTTGAAACGTTCGGACACTTAATATAAAGAAGCGACCAATTAAAATTCAACAAAAGTCCCCATTGAATAATAAAACATTATTATAAAACTTTGTCCACTTTTCTCTCTATAAAAGGAGAGTTAGTCTTGTTTGTTGAGCTCTGCTTTTATGGATATTGTCATCCTTGTTATAACTTGTATAAAGGGGATTTAGTATGATCCAATTGATATAGGGTAACCATGGATATATTGACAGGGGAAAATTAGTCTTCAACTTAGGTTGATAATAAGAAACTCATTCAATGGTCAGTTCTTTCATACATTAGGAGGGAAGGGGATGTGGGTTATTATTTTTGTTAGCCAGCTGCGAGCATCACTTTATCAGCGTTCATGAAAATCTGGTGCAACTTCCAAGTAATAATATATCGATTATAAAGAGGATTTTGTATGATCCACTAACAATTGAAGGGGAAATTACGGGATAATCCTTTTTTCTGTAGCGTCATATATTCTTAATTCCCTTTTAATTGCCTAGTAATCAATATATTATTACTTGGATGTTGCACTAGATTTTCATATACTCTAGTAAAGTGATGCTCGCAGCTGACTAAGATAATGGATTAACAAATTGACCAATAAATGAGTTTCTTTCCCCAAAACAAAACAAAAAAATAAGGTTCGTTTCTGTTTTAAGAACAATGTAAAACTGCCAAAAAAAGGTTTTTTTTTACAAATGTATAGAGATCTTAATACACAAATATACTGAATCTGAATTGGGGTAAGTTTGCTATTTTTTACAGGAATCGCCATGCAAAGTTTGAAATCGATAGGACAATTCTAACCTGCCTAAATTAACGGAAAAAGCTATCCGTTCTGGACTTAGTAGACAAAAACGTACATTATACAAGGATGACAACATCCATAAAAGCGAAGCTCTGAAACGGTAGGATAAACGGACATTAACACTTGTATAATGTCAGAACTGAATAATCAGAATGCGAATGTATAAGAGTCAAAGCAAAATTGTAAGTAATTTTGTTGAAAAAATGCTTGATACAAGATAATGATTATGAACATACTTACATTTTTAGGACTTGATTATAGAGTTGCTTCGCTTATAATATTGTACTTTGTTGTCCCAGGAATCAGTATACCAAAAATCAGACCAATCGGATAATTAAGTCACATACAAATTTGTTGTTTAAAATGTTTAACAAATCAACATTTTTAAAATGGACGTACGGACATTCTGATAATGATTATAGAGTTGCTACGCTTTCTAACTCGTACCTAACTATTACAGGAATCACCATGCAAAATTTGAAATCGATAGGACAATTCTAACATCCCTAAATTAAACGAAAAAAGCTATTTAAAAAAGTAAAAAAACCAACATGTTTAAAATGGATGTACGGACATTTTGGTAATGATTATAGAGTTGCTACGCTTTTTAAATCGTACCTAACTACTAAAGGAATCATCATGCAAAATTTGAAATCGATAGGACAATTCTAACATGTCTAAATTAACGAAAAAAGCTATCCGTTACGGACGGACGGACCGACCCTAATTATAGAAAAGCTTCGCTTTTAATAAAGAAAAAAAATACTTAAATTGAAACGAAAGCGTAAATTATTAGAATGCTGGAAAATTAATATAAATCTCAGTAAATATATCCCTTCTATAATGATATGCTCAATATGTTAAAATTGGGGAATTCCTCCCCCCCCCCCCCATCCTTCTAAACCCCCGTATAAAAATTTTGGTAACGGGGAATTCCTCTACCCCCCCCCCCCCAAATGTGTAATGCTTTTAGCAATGGGGAATCTAAACCTCCCATTAATGTACCTAAAATTCCCCTTCTACAAAAAGCAATACAAGGTTGAGGGGGGGGGGGGGGTTGGGGGGTTGTAACCCCCCCCCCCCTCAACAAGTTTTTAATATTGGTGAACCATACTTAATCCCATTAACCTAGCATTCTCAGTGTGTAGAAATAAATATGAAGAAACGGCGCTACGCTATAATCCAAAATTTAAACATTGACGCTGATATCAAAATTGGTATTGAGTAGTAGTATATATATATACTAGCGGATTCGCCCCTAGCCTCTAGGGGCGAAGCCCCAAGAGGTTTGATCAACCTAATTTTTCGTATTTTAGATTTAAAAAGAAAAAGTAAAAATAAAAATTTTTTTGGGGGGGTATTTTTCATTTTTTTGGGGGGTTGGGGGTGTCCCACCCCCCAAGAAAATAGCTGAAAACCAGCACAGGACCAGTAGGTATATTCCCTGAAGAGTAGAGCCTAATCGGTTCAGTGGTTACTGAGATCTTAAGCTTCAGACGGACAGACGGACAGACATACGGACAGACATCGTTCTACTTTGTATTATAGATATATTTTTAAAAGCGAAACTTTTCTATAATTAGGGTCGGTCCTTCCGTCCGTCCGTCCGTCCGAGATAGTTAGCTTTTATTCGTTAATTTAAGCATGTTAGAATTGTCCTATCGATTTCAAGCTTTGCATGGTGATTTCTGTAGTAGTTAGGTACGATTTAGAAAGCGTAGCAACTCTATAATCATTACCAAAATGTCTGTACGTCCATTTTAAACATGTTGATTTTTCTACTTTTTTAACAACAAATTTTTATATGATCTAATTATCCGTTTGATCTGATATTTGGTATATTGATTCCTGGGACAACAAAGAACAATATTTTAAGCGAAGCAACTCTATAATCAAGCCCTAAAGATGTAAGTATGTCCATAAACATTATCCTGTATCAAGCAGTTTTTCAACTTTTTTTATATTCTGATTATTCAGTTCAGACACTATACAAGTATTAATTTCCGTTTGTCCTACCATTTCAGTGCTTCGCTTTTATGGATGTTGTCATCCTTGTTTTAAAATAATTATTTGAAATCTGTCTACATTGTCATTAATATATTCTAAGTATGTACATAAAAAGACCGAATATTAGTCAATTAATGATTGACTTACAAAAAAATACATTGTTTTAAGGCGTAAACAAACCAACAAATCACTAAATAATTTACAATAAATTTGGTTTTTAAATTTATGGACTAGCGGCTGCGCCCCCCCAAGTGTAAACAAAATTACTTTTTTTGTAGGCCTTTACTTCTAGTTCTAACCAAGCTAATCAAGATCTGATACAGTTGTTGCGCCAAGTAGATCATTATACAAAGTGGTCGCACATTGTCACTTAATTTACTAGAGTTTAAATATTGTTCTATTGATCTTCATATATATTTCTGTATGTAAATATGCCATCTGCTCCTTCTATATACGAGCAGTGGTTGAAATAAATTTAAACAAATACTTAAAAAGAAGAATATCACCCTATTAATTTTATAATAATATAATTAAAAAAACCCAAAAAATATTTAAATAATAACATTTAATTTTTAGAATTATATATAATTTTGATTAATAATTGCAGCGTTGTACACAATACTTTTATATCTACAAAATATTTAGCGACACCTAGCATGCAAATTTAAAACTATTATTTTCTTTCTTTTGCCGTGAGTATTTGCATTGGTATGTCTATAATGGGGAGAAGGGGGAAGAATGTTAAAGAAGGGGAAATATATTATCTTGGTGTATTGATAGGGCATAAAAGACATGGTATGTACGCAATTTTTTTTAAGGGATAAGACAATGGACGATAAATTAAAGTGAATACACACGTGTGTTAAACTCCCTTTGTAGACCTATACTGCTAGTTTAAACCAACCAATAAAGATCTGAAATAGTTATTACGCCAAGTTATAACTTTTTACAAAGTGGTCGCACACTTTTAAATTTTGGTTGTAAGATGATAAAATGGTTAGCATATTTTAATTTGAAATACAAGAATCCTTCTTATAGGACATGTGATGGTTTTGTTTTTAATCAAAGCTTGGGTATGGTTTTGGGCTGTATTCAGCCCTTCCCTTAATGTTGAGGGCACATCCGCTAGTAGAATGTAATGTTCCAATGAACTCCATAAATATTTCAGTTTACGATCAGGCTACTGAACTGACACAACATCTGCATGAAATTGGTTGAAATAAATATTTATACAAATTTTGTAAAGGATTAATGTATTCCTACAAATTTTACAAAAAACATAATTAAAACAACCCAAAAAATATGAAAATAACAATATTTGATTAAAAATTTATAATTTTGATCAATAATTGCAATGTTGTACACAATGATTTTATATTTACAAAATATTTAGCGACACCTAGCATGCAAATTAAAAACTAATATATTTCTTTCTTTTCCAAGTGACTCTTTGCATTAGATTGTCTAAAATGGGGAGAAGGGGGAGTAATTGTGGAATTTTTAAAAGTAACCTATCTACCAGGGATAAGACAATGGACGATAAATTGATATACATCGCGCTCAATGGGGATAATTAGAATTACACATTTGTAGATTTAAATATTAGTTGAAAAGTTCAATTAATCGTATACTACGAAAGATGCGGTCATAAGTTCTTCTACACCAGTCAGTAGTTGGAATTATAATGTATCTAAATGTTTTTAAAAAGAAATGTTTTTTACCTACTACAAGTAATTGACTTGACAAAAATTGACATTTATTTTTGATTAGACAGACAAACACAGTTGGATTAAAATAAAAGTTACACTTTTGATATGCAGAGGTCTAAAGGGATAAATTGATGTATATGCCCAATGATGATACACAAAATTTCCCCTTCTGTACACAATTAGTGTTTGACACGTATGGACGCTCAAGTTAATGAACCAATAAATGAAAATTCAATAAAAGTCCACAAAGATCTAAGCCAACGAATGAGGGTGAATACCTTGAACTAGCTTTAACAAACATAATAACGTACCTCCCCCTTTCTGTAATATGTAGGTCAAGTATTGGTTAGAAGCTGTAAAGCTAACAAATATCAGAGCGTGATGGAACCACTCAACGTAGAATATTCTACTGTAATTACAGATTAAATCATTATTTAAACAAAAAAACTGTTATTATAATCTACTTGGATTTTTGTCTATTTAGAAATATACTAATAAAGTATTTTATAATATTAAAATGCATTTTTTTTATTAATAATTAAGGTATTTTTAGACTTATTGCTATTTAATTTTGTTTAAACTATTTTAGTTAGTTTATAAAGACATCTAGGGAGTAAGTTTTAAACTAATGAGAAATAAACGAATTGCTATATGTGTGGAGTCAATAAGAGGGAAGGGTACTATCTATCTATCTATACACATACAAGGGGGAAGCTAATAAAACAATTAAAAGAGGATGACATAAAGGACTGATGGGTATTTCATGTGTTAAGAGAGGGTGGATATCAATTGTTAGGATCTGTGGTTAGTAATTAATAAGATGGCATTTCCCTCAATCTTACCTGACGGACGTACATACAAATGGATTGAAATTAATATAAAAGAAATGGGGGTTTTATTTAATTTGGAACATAGAGCTCTATAAGGCCTACAAATTTCAGATACGAAACAACAAAATATAGCAATAATATAATATTAACATTTGTTTTTATTTATGATTCTTAATTAACTTAAATCTATTGCTATTTTATTTATTTTTACGAAGATGTTAGTATTTATATAAAGACATCTAGGGAGCAAATTTTAAACTAAACAGGAAGAAACTAATTGTTTTACGAGTGGAGTCAAACAGAGGGATGGGTATTATCTATCTATCTACATACATACAAAAGGGAAGCAAATTTAACAAAAAGAGGCTAAAACAAGATTGGTGGGTATTATCTATGTACAACATACAAGGGGGGAGCTAATAGAACAATTTATAGAGGGTGACATTATTAAAAACATAAGGATCTCAAATGAGATGTCAGACATCCAAGATATGATTGTAAATAATCTGGTTCGCCATATAGCTGTACTAAGCTTAGGTATATTTATATGTTAAGAAATTATCTATCAGCTAAAGTTACTTCTTAGACAAGTTAAATTGAATAATGTACACAAAATAATTGAAAATAATTACTCTTATTTCTTTATAAACAATTGTAATAATAGATAGAGCAATAATATTTATTAAAATTACTTTTCTTGCATATCATTTTAATAGTTAAACACTTTTTACAATCTTATTTCTGTTTAAAAAATTTAAGTAGTTTTATAAAGACATCTAGTGAGCAAGTTTTAAACTAAAGTACGAGAAACATGATTTTTAGCTTAATTGACAACAACCCTTATAATTAATAGTTGACAAAGATAGAGCTATAAAGCCAGCAATTATCAACGGCATGATGATAATAATTTAAAATCCAGCTAACATTCCTAGTAGGTATTTGGGTATATATACACTTTTAATTGTATTAAAATCTGTTTGTATTATATGTATAAATAATTAAGACACTTTAACAATATTTTTAAACATAAATTTATTGTTTTATACATTTTTAATGTAATTAAAGACATATTGTTATTTTGTTTGGTTTAAAAACATTTGAGTAATTGTAGTGAGTAAGTTTTAATCTAAAGAGTCCAAAACAAATTGTTATATGAGAGGATTCAATTGAGGAGGAGGCACATAAAACATATAAAAGGGGATAACTTAGATATACAGAAATTTACATTAGTTATTGATCATTCTTAAGTAAAATTCATACATAGGCCTCCATCTAAGAGCTGTAATAGCTATAGTGTTACACATAATTAACAAAGGAAGTAAAGGATAGTGAAGAGAATGCACAAAACTTTAGTTAAATAACTATCTAAACATAATTTTTTTTTTGTAACGTGTTTCAATTTTTTTTTATAAATATTCAAACTAATATCATTATAATTTTTAACTTATTTTTATGCATGTTTTTAAAGTGCTATAGGCGTTAGTGGTTATTTGTTTTGTATTAAAAGATTTGAATAGTTTAGAATAGTTTAGAATAAAAGACATCTAGGGAGCAAATTTTAAACTAAAAAGAAAGAAACAAATTGTTATATTAGTGAAGTCAATTAGAGGGTCAGTATCTATCTATTAACCTATATATATAAGAGGGAAGAAAATAAAGCAAAAATATAGTGGAAAGGTATTTTTTTTGTAGGGGGGGGGGGGGTTGCTATTACGTAATATAATGTGTGTCTGTTTGTTTAGGATCTCGCTAACCGCTGAACCGATATGGTTCATCTTTAGAGTGTAGCCTTTTATAGGTCCTAGGAAGGTTTATATCAACTCGCAGAGCCTTTGATTAAATAGCCTAAACCATCCCTAAACAAAATCCTTATAATGGAGAACCCATTTGGTTCAGCAGATATCAAAATCTCAAGCTACAGACAATTAAACCTAATTATTTTAAAATTATTGTACAAGTTACTTTGTTTCAACCCCATAGGGTAGATTTATAGTTTTAACACAAACCAAAACATTTTAAAACCTTCCTGAAAAGTACTCCTCTTTCGGTCCAGCAATGTCCGAGCTCTTTTGCTTCAGACAGTAAAACCTACTACTTTATGTTCTTAAAAGTATTACTTTTATAAGATGCTTATTCTATGTGCTTAACACTCATTCAAATTCAGTTAATTTGGTTGGATTTACTTCCATAGGGTGAAAGGTAATTAATGGTTTTATGACCTGCAAATAACTGTACACAATCTTGTATGTTTCGCCAATGCCAATAAATTTTGTATGGAAAAACTAATTTACAAATGATTTAAATTTTTACCAAAATTTTATAAAAAATAAGCAAAAATATATTCAATTTATTAAATTTGCTATATTCAAAAAAACTTATAATTAACATTTTTTGCATAAATATTAAAAAAATATAATAAATGTAAACTTTAAGACAAAACCTAGCATGTAAATTTTAAACTATTTTTTTTCCTTTATCTGGATGCTCGTTGTCTTTTGCCCTGAATATTTGCATTGCATGTCAAGATATGGAAGACAGGAGGGCTGGAGTGGGAGATGGGGAGGGGGGTGAATTGTGGTGGAATATTCTTCTTCTAAGGCGTTCTTTACCGATAGTACACTGCCTACTGCTCGTGCTTTTGCACCAACAGTGTCCGGCCTATATGTTTTTAAGGAGAGAGAGAACTCGGCTACTGTTCTCCCCATCCGCTGCAAAAAAAAAAAAGACTGCTGCAGGTTCCAGGTTGCCCTGTACATTCCAGGTTTGTCTTCTCTGGCCTCTTGGTCGGATAGCCATCCGGATGGATGGTCCCGCTTGGACCACGTGGAGGTCCGACCATACCCCAAGCATTTTGGTGGAATATAGGTAAAAAGAGCCCATTGTCATCTCTCTCTGGAATTTCTCCACCACTGCACACTGGTCCGAAAACGCAACAATTCGTTTTCAGCCGTCTTTTGGCCGATTTTATTGCCCAATACGGCAAATTGGGGGTTTTAGGGGTCAGGGAGTCCATTTACGAGAAAAAAATATATGACCTCAAAGGTCAAAGACCTTTAAAATTACCTTTAAAGTCTGATTTTGCTGTTCTCGTGGTTTTATTGGACATTTAGGGGGGGAAGGAGGTGTCCAATCAAGGCAACACTGAAATACGTTTTTATAGGGGATTGCATTAGCTAAATTTATGTGAAGTAAAAAATTTTGTAAAATAAACTGGTTTTGCACCAGCTGAATTTCAAATTTTCGTCTTTATTTATATTTTATTATTAAGACATACTTTAAAAAAGAATTTATTTGATACTTTAAAGTCTTGCAAATTGTAATTTTTAATTAATGAAATATTTACAAATTATGAAAGCCCAAAAAATGTGTTTGTTTAAATAGAAGCAAACGAACACACACACGAACGCACACACACGAACGCAGACACACGAACACATAGTTTTGACCAATCAGAGGCAAGAGACTTCTCTTAATCATCCAATGAGAACTCAGAATTTTGGCTTTGACCAATAAGAGACAAGGACCTTTGTTTCGACCAATCAGAGGCGAGATTGGCTAGAGGCAAGATTATCAATTCCTCTATGTATATTTTATGACATACATTTTATTTTTTATTATTACGCATGAAACGAACAATTTCGGAAGCTGGATTTTTGTGATAATGAAGCAAATTACAATACCAACAAATTCTTATTAATAAACATATAGGTTTACTCAGGTTATACTCACTAAGAAAATTTTGCTAAACTCACCCTATGTTAAAAATTGATTTTAAAAACCCCCATTTTTGCATCTTGTACCATTTTTTGTGTTATAAATAATTTTTGAACTTATATAGGACTTATTTTAGTTGGACAATTTCCAACATGCAGATATTTGATTTTATCACTTTTAAGCAAGTATAGCCAATTTATCAATGTCAACAATACCTTCTTAGATTTTAGGGTTCTGCAACTTTGGCCCTAAATTATTTCAAAAAACATATTATCAACATGGGTTGATATTTAAAATAAAGGTGGCCCAGGATGTCTTTGAAGACTGGCAGGTCAACTTTTGTCTAAATTGATGGGTAGGAAAAATTGAATTGTTGACCCTTCTAGACCAGTGTGCACTGCTGGGATCTCAAGTACCAACCAATTAAAAATTCATTAAATCTATTCGTCTAGCGAATGAGAGAATGAGTTTCCTACATTTGGTACCAGTATTTTATAAATTCCACTGTCCTCTCCCTCCCTGTCTAAACCAAAAAAAAGAGTATTGGGATGTTAGATCTAGGGAATTGTTTTTACTCAATTCAATTAAACGCAGGGATAATTCATCTGAAAATTGATAACAAGGCTGCTTTTAATCGGGGATCTAATTGGATAGGACGATGGCTGATAAATCATTTACATCCCCAATGAAGATATGCAAGATCAACTTTTCTGTAGATTAAAATTAGTGATTAAAACATTTGAACACTAATTAAACATTTGGTCAATTACAGTGTATACTGGCCTCTCATTGGTTAATTTTTTTGACGTCATAATCTGTGCCGCCACTTTAACTAGCTTCAAACTTTGGGGACTATTGTAATAAACGGCCCAGTGTCCACTCCTCTCTAGCTTGTAATCCGTTAAATTTAAAATCTCATATTAATTAATATTTATCATAATGAAATATTTGGATGACGGATTGAGGTTGTGTTTGGTTTACATTAATTAGTTCTTATGAACTCCATATGTTGTGAAAAAAGAAAAGAAACTAATGCATGACTATGATATAGACAATATAAATATTTATATAAAAACTTTAAAAGAACAATATTTTCCTAATAATCTTATAATAATATAATTTAAAAAAAACAAAAAATATTTAAACAGTAATATTTGATTTATAGAATTATAATTTTGATAAATAATTACAATATTGTACACAATGATTTTATATTTACAAAATATTTAGCGATACCTAGCATGCAATTTTAAAACTATTTTTTTCCCTTTGAGTACAAGCATTGGGTTGTCTATAATGGAGAGAAGGGGGAGTAATTGTGGAATTTTCAAAAGTAACTCATCTACCAGGGATAAGACAATGGACGATAAATTGATATACATCGCGCTCAATGGGGATAATTAGAATTACACATTTGTAGATTTAAATATTAGTTGAAAAGTTTGGACACTGAATGTTAACCAAACAAGAAATAAAGCTTCTGACCAAATTACATAACGCGGTTATAAAACTTTGGGTACTAGTTTAATTTACAAACCACTGTCTCCTCCCTCCCTGCATATTTACTCTGCAAAACATTTGTATATCTTATTTATTTTTAAAAGCAAAGCTTTTATATAATTAGGGTCAGTCCGTCAACTTAAACTCTGTTTAAGTTATATATGTTAGAAATGTCCTGTCGATTTAAGACATTGCATGATGTTTCCTTTTACAATAAGGTACAATTTAGAAAGTGTATCAACTCAGTTCTAGTTACAAAAAAGTTTGTAAGTGGATTTATTTGAAGACTAAACTAGTGTAATTTTTCTTCACCCTCTATTTTGAATGCAACTAAGTTGAACGTCATAAGGCTTTGAAGCCTGCATATATATTACTTGAGAAGGATAAATTAGATGTAACTGCCATATGCAATAGAGCGTTAAGTAAATTTATACACAACATAATTTATTACAATCTTTCTTAATTTGTTTATGAATAATTATAATATTATAGCAATATATTTTGTATTAAAAATTATTTCAATACATAATTATAAAGTGATTTGAGACACATTGCTATTCTTTTTTGTCTTAAAATATTTTATTGGTTTTATTAAGACATCTAGTGAGCAAATTTTTGACTATAAAAAAAAGAAACAAATAGTTATTTGAGCGGAGTTAATAAGAGGGTCAGTATCTATCTATTAACGTACATATATAGGGAAGAAAATAAAGCAAAAATATAGGATAAAGGTAAAATATGTGTGTGTGTGGGAGGGGGGGGGGGTAGGGGATGGCTATTAAATAACAGGATCTGTGTCTGTTTGTCTGTGTGTAAAAGATCTCGCTAATCGCACAACCAATATGGTTCACCATACATTGTTGATTCTTAGCTAGAACCTGGGAAGGTTTATATTAACACGTAGAGCCTTTGATTAAATAGCCTAAACCATCCCAAAACAAAATCCTTATAATGGAGAACCCAATTGGTTCAGCAGATATCAAAATCTCAAGCTACAGACAAATAAACCTTATTATTTTAAATTATTGTACAAGTTACTATTTTACAACCCCATAGGGTAGATTTATAGTTTTAACCCAAACCAAGACATTTTAAAGCCTCCCTTAAAAGTACAACTCTTTTGGTCCAGCAATTGACAAGATCTTTACCTTCAGACCAAAATAAGCTCTCAGTGTCTGTTTATTTGTACCAAAGGATCTCACTATCAGCTGAACAATTATGGTTCTTTATGAACAGTTAAATGATTGATGGGTCAGGAATACACATTTTAGAAAACTGGTTAGCTATTGTGATCAAGTTCTTTTGAACTTCAAAGATAAAACACAAAGGGAGGAACATTTTTACCTGGGGAAGATACTCATTTAACAAATTAAAACCAATTTATACAAAAACTTAATCTTTTCTTACAAAGTTTTCAAAAATATAATTAAAACAACCCAAAAAATATTTAAATAACAACATCTTATTTCAAAAATGATAATTTTGATTAATAATTACAACATTGTACACAATATTTTTATATTTACAAAATATTTAGAGACACCTAGCATGCAAATTTTTAACTATTAGTTTTCTATTTATTCCCTGATTATTTAAATTGGGTTGTCTAAAATGGGGAGATGGGTAGTAATTGGAGAATTTTAAAAGTAACCTATTTATTAGGGATAAGACAATGGACGATAAATTGTTATACATCGCGCTCAATGGGGATAATTAGAATTACACATTTGTAGATTTAAATATTAGTTGAAAAGTTTGGACACTGAATGTTAACCAAACAAGAAATAAAGCTTCTGACCAAATTACATAACGCGGTTATAAAACTTTGGGTACTAGTTTAATTTACAAACCACTGTCTCCTCCCTCCCTGCATATTTACTCTGCAAAACATTTGTATATCTTATTTATTTTTAAAAGCAAAGCTTTTATATAATTAGGGTCAGTCCGTCAACTTAAACTCTGTTTAAGTTATATATGTTAGAATTGTCCTATCGATTAAAGACATTGCATGATGTTTCCTTTTACAATAAGGTACAATTTAGAAAGTGTATCAACTCAGTTCTAGTTACAAAAATGTTTGTAAGTGGATTTAATTTTAGTCTAATCTACTGTAATTTAATCTTTGCCCTGCCCACTATTCAGTATGCAAACTAGTTGAAAGTCACAAAGCTTGGGAGCCTTCATATATTTTACAAAGGTGGGTAAGGTTCTTCTATATTACTGGTATGCAGAGGTGAGCTTTTAGTGTATATATATATAACACAATTTATTAAATTATTTCTTAATTTTGTCGATGAATAATTATAATATTGTAGTAATATTTTTTTTATCAAAAGTTATTTTAATGCTTTATTTTAAAGTGATTAGGGACACGTTGCTATTCTTTTTTGTCTTAAAATATTTTTAAATTTTATAAAGACATCTAACGAGCAAATTTTACACTAAATAGAAAGAAACACATTGTTTTATGAGTGGAGTTAATAAGAGGGTCAGTATCCATCAACGTACATAAATAGGGAAAATAATAAAGCAAAAATATAGGGTAAAGGTATAATATGTGTGTGTGTGTGTGGGAGGGGGGGGGGGGGGTAGGGGATGGCTATTAAATAACAGGATCTGTGTCTGTTTGTCTGTGTGTAAAAGATCTCGCTAATCGCACAACCAATATGGTTCACCATACATTGTTGATTCTTAAATAGAACCTGGGAAGGTTTATATTAACACGTAGAGCCTTTGATTAAATAGCCTAAACCATCCCAAAACAAAATCCTTATAATGGAGAACCCAATTGGTTCAACAGATATAAAAATCTCAAGCTACAGACAAATAAACCTTATTATTTTAAATTATTGTACAAGTTACTTCGTTACAACCCCATAGGGTAGATTTATAGTTTTAACACAAACCAAGACATTGTAAAGCCTCCCTTAAAAGTACAACTCTTTGGGGTCAGCAATTTCCAAACTCTTTACCTTAAGACCAAAAAAAGCCTTATATATATTCATATTGTAGAGAACGTTTATAATAAAGTAACAGGATGACTATCTCTCTGTCTGTTAGTTTGTACCAAAGGATCTCACTTACCGCTAAACTAATATGGTTCTTTTTTAGAGGGTAGTTTCTCATAGGTCCTGGAAAGGTTTATAACTATTTTGGGGGAGTGTACAACCACTCTTCGAAGAGAAATCGCTCATTAGTAAAAAAATTAACTCACCCCTCCACAAGTGATTCTGGAGGCCTCTAGGGGCGTAACTGTTTGTATTATTGTATAATAAAGATTTTTAATAAACCACCATCTTATTAATCTAAACTATGTTATAAACAAAAAGATTATAGGTTCTTTGACCTACAAATATTTACCAAACAAACGGTAAAAATGGTAAAAAGTGTGTAACAATTTGAATAAATCATTCTATTAAAAGTATTACACAAAAATAAATGCTTCAAATGGGACTTAAATTTGACCCTTATTTTATAAAAAAAAACTGATTCATTTATCAAATTTATTATACTTATTATATTAAACAATTATTGTGATTAAATTTTGTTCCATTAAAATAAAAATACTTTAATAAATACTAACTTTAAGGCGACACCTAGCATGTATATATTTAACTATTATTTAAGTATCTCTTTATTTGGTCGCTTAGATTTCAAAGAAGATATTCCTTATTCTATGTTAGATTTATAAAGCCTTTGACATATTTAAGTATGGGTTTCATGTTTAATTACAAAAAAAATCAATCTAGAATACAAAGTAGAACGATGTCTGTCTGTTTGTTTGTTTGTAGCGAAGGATCTCGCTAACCGCTGAACCGATCGGGTTCTCTTTTACAGGGTAGCTTCTCATAGGTCCCTGGAAGGTTTATAACTATTTTTTGGGGGGGGTTGAACACCCCCACCCCCCCAAGAAATGAAAATACCCCCCCCCAAAAAAAAAAATTGGGGTCGACTACCCCCCTCTCAAAAAAAAAATTGGTTTGATCAGACCTCTTGGGGCAAAGCCCCTAGAGGCTAGGGGCGAGGCCGCTAGTAAATCTAATTAGTACTAGCGTACTTAAAGG
This sequence comes from Acartia tonsa, assembly GCF_053477335.1. NCBI lineage: Eukaryota > Metazoa > Arthropoda > Copepoda > Calanoida > Acartiidae > Acartia > Acartia tonsa. The sequence goes on from NC_137263.1 coordinate 702,131, forward strand.
ATTAATAACCTTAAACAATCCATAACCTGCTTGTAGCTTCGGTATAATAATGAACCATATTAAATTAAATTATCCTATTGGTTAGTTATAAGTTCTAAGAACTACAGATATTGAAGTGTTATTCCTCTTAGATGAAATCCTGGCTGACTAAGTTGGAATAAGCAATTTATACAAAAATCACTCAAAATATTTCTGTTTTAAATTTGACCCTAATTGTATAAGAAAAAATTACTCGTATATTCGAATTTTTATACTTATTTTAATAAAAGATTGCTAAATAATTGTAGTTGTTGCATTACATAAAAATAATTTATTAAATACTAACTTTAAGGCGACACTTAGCATGTAAATTTTAAACTATATTTATAAAGTGTGTTTCTTTTCATCTGGACGCTCGTTGTCTTTTCCCCCAGAATATTAGCGTTAAATGTCTAAAAATTGAAATCGGGAGGAGAGAAGGGGAGGGGGGTATTTTTTAAAGAGAAGCTTTTTTTCAATAATTAGGGTTGGTCCGTACATTCGTAACGATTAGCTCTATTCGTTCATTTAAATAGGTTAGAATTGTTTTATCAATTTCAAACTTTGATGATTCTAAAAACAGTTAGGTATGACTGAGAAAGCGCAGCAACTTTTCAATCGTGATTCCTATTATAACAAGGTACAATGTTATAAGCTAAGCATCTTTATAATCAAGTCCTAAAAATGTAAGTATGTCCCATAGCATGTCCTTAAATAGTGGTTTAATAGTACAAACAAACAAACAGACAGACAAACATATAGATATCATGTTACTTTATAGATATCGTTCACTGCTGAACCGATATGGTTCTTCTTAAAAGTGTAGCATCTCATAGGTTTTATGAAGGATACCTACACTCTTCTCAAAGAAATGGCCCCTGGATAGATGATATAATTGATACCTCAAGGTGCGTAACTGCTAGTTGTGATAAATACAAAAGCTACACTTCTGAATAAGGGTCAGATTAAACCTTAAACTTGGCATATTAACAATAATGAGTAATCATAAAGCTTTATAGCTTACAAATATATTTAAGGACTAAACAAAGTTAAATTAAACCCGCCTGCTGATGTTGCTGAATAATTAAGGTAAACATCAATATCTTCATAAAAATATGTCACTGCCTGATTTTGATTTTCTATATTATTAAAACAATATTGAAATTTTTTACAATTGAAATTTATCAATATTTACAATTCTTAATATTTAAAGACTAACTGATATTTTGTCTTGTTTTAAAGATTTTAGTAGTTCTATAAAGACATCTAGTAAGCATATTTAAAACTAAAAAGGAAGAAAAAATTGTCATAGGGCAGTGTCAATATGAGGGTCAGTATAATAGATTTATGTATTACTTTAATGTCAGAATCTATCTATCTACAATTACAAACATATGTGCTGGGGGAAGCTAATCAAACATATAAAAGGGGATGACTTTGAGATATAAAAGATTGTTTTGGATTAGCAATTAATAAAACATTGCATTTCCCCGAAATATTGAGAAGATACGCCCCTTATACTGTTAGGACTATAACTTGTAGAATTATAGAGTAGCTACGCTGCTAGACCGATTAATAAATCAACCTGTAAGTGCAAAATCACTATATTGTTCTAAATACAAGTTAAACAATAAAAGTACAAGAATAGATAGACAAGGAAAGTACTAACCTATCTTTCTGTTTAGAGCTCCTATGTCCGATTGATATTGCTAACAATATCAATGACAAAACAGAACTAAACTAGATAGGGCATCATGGTCATATTTATAGATGCACACATTCATTCTTGGACAGCTCTCTAGCTTTCCAAGCATGAACCGTTTGCATGATAGACATTCCAATGATACAATAACAATAATAACATTCAATTAAGTATTGAAGGTGTGCACAGATTACCACAATTTCCCCCCCTTAAGAGTAGATGAACAATCTACTCATAACCTATTATGGTAAACCATGTAACCTTCAATTATAATAATGATAATATATTCCGAAAATAGATGCAATCGATTATCAAGTTACTAAAATAATAAATGCAATTTATGTAATAAAACTTTAAAACATTTTTAACCAAAAGAGAATATAAGATAAATGGACAAAAGCAAAAAGCAAACCCAAAACATAATAAAGTGCAATTCATTACAAGCATAAGCAAACATATTCAATAAAATCATTATCCATGTTATTTTTTTTTTTTTAAATCACTATTGTTTATGAGTCTATAAGCCATGCCGCCAACGTCCATGCCAACAACCATGCTGCCAACAACTATACTGCCAACAACCATGCTGCCATCAAGCATGTCCAATCATGCTGCCATGTACTGCCAAAACAACACAAACCATTACTGCCATCATCAAAACTATAGTTCTTAACAGAAGAAAATATAGACAATAGAAATAACATAATAATAGCATAGAATACTAGTCATATAGACAGTACCCCTTTTAACTGTGTAAGCAAATATATTAATCAAAGATGATCAATATATAGATCATTGAAGCAAGCTAGCTTTTACTCCTTTTTCTCACATCTAAGCTTAAGTTTTTGAACTTTTCTAGAAGTTTCTTCTCTCCTCTCCTCCTGTCTTCTATCTTCCACTCTATTGTCATCATTTGAAGGTCCAGCTCCAGAGTTTGTACCAGAGTCCTGGCCAGAGGTAGCCAACCCTGCAACAGAAATCTGGTTGACCAGTCTCTCCACATCCTTCCTCAGATGAGTCACATCGGTTTGCAATACGGTAGTATTACCAAAAATTGCTTCATCTATCTTGGATTTAAACTCTTCATACATTGTAGACACAGCGTTCTTGACTTCAGTTATTTCTGTCCTCATCAAAGAAATTTCATCCTTGGCAGTTACCATGATATTTAAGAGGCACTTGAATTCGGCGTGCTTCTTGATCTCGGTTGACACCAAATGAAGGTGCTCGCTGGACACGGTTAGCGCGGGCGGAAGGCTCAGAGATGTCCTGCTCATTCCAGTCTTCCCCATAATGGCCAGATCTCTAATCAGGTTTCGGAAAACGGAAAGATTCTTGTTCCCGAATTTGGAGGAAATGGTTTGGTACTGGTACACTCTCTGATTTTGATTATACTCCTCAACTGACACGCACCTTAGGCGGGCAGAGAGACATATCTTCTCTGAGCTAATGAGCTCAGAAAGATAGAGCTGAAATGATGTCAGCAATCTACTTTCCAGATCTTGTACAACACTCTTATTGGAGAAGTGTCTACGAAAATCCTGCAGATGTTCAGTTCCAGAACAAATTAAATCTTCGGGCCATTCACTATATAGGCTTAGATTTCCCTGATATCCAACTATGGTCACCATAGGGAACCATAGTTGGATTGTTGTAACAGGGTTTGGACTAAAGCTAAGGGTTTTACCTAACTCGTCCTGAGGAATTTTCTTATCATCCATCAATCCCTGGAGCAGGTGATACTGCACAAAGTGATAATGTGCCATCAACCCGATAGCACAGAGCATGTCAGTTCGAGCCTCCCCATTTAGGTTAAGCAAATTCAAAACTTCATCCAACCTGAGCTGTCCCTCTACCTCCAGGGGCTCTCCAAGAGGAAGTGTTCCTATTCCTTTGAGAAAGAGGGTCCAACTTGGATCCTGACGATCCCTACACACTTGTACATCTGGACTACTTGACTGATCAGATTTTCTCAGTACAATGTTAAGCACTTTGAGATGAGTTACTACAAAACGGTTTATTTGTGCTATAATCAGCAGGTAAATCAGGACTGACTGGGGAAAGTCGTTAAGTTGCTCCACCATCTTATCATATCTTCCACAAAAATCTTCGAACTGGACCTTTTCTTCCTCAGTTTCTGGCCTAATCTGACGTTGTTTTGGGTGTTTTAAAGACTGGCCAATATCCCCCAGATGTAAGACCGCGGTCTTTCCCTCAGTCATATTCAAGTTCTCCAAAACTTTGAGCTGATATCTCATAACCCTCTCAAAATGGAGGTCAACCAAGAGAGAGTGCACCAGATGGATGCATTGATTGTTCAACAACGCTACAACATCCTTTATTCTGGCCTGGCCCATGGAAGGCATAATATTTGCACTCCCTGGATAACAAATCAACTGTTCTCTCATCTTGATGGTTGACCAGAAAGGCTCAATAAACCTGACATTCATTGTATCAGGTGCCTGTACCACTTCTTCAGGTTTAAGCAAAGTTTGCAAATCCATAAAGTTCGTACTGTTAACAGATGATTGTTGTCTTGATGCTCCAGATTTAATTGCTCCACCCCTTCCACGCTCACTGACAGGATAAGGTTGATGGCTATTTCTCCCCATCTTTGGAATATGGTAACCAGTTCTAAAACCAGAACTGGGACCGGGTTGTGCCAAACCACCATCATTCCTCACCCGATAACTAATACCAGGTGGTGCCATGTCAATATCATTCCTCATCCTGCAACAAAATATGTTACTAGTAGATGATAGTTTTTCATGGATAATCAAAACCACATAATAACTTGATTATATAAAACCCCATAAATATATTGTTGTTTATTTTATATTGTCATAAAGATTTTTATAAAATAAACAATATCTTAAAACTAAAATATGGAAACATATGTAAATATATATATGTAAAAGCCAATAAATATGTTGTTTATTTTATGCTGTCATAAATATTTGTATAAAATAAACAATCCCTTAAATCTAAAATTTAGGAACATATGTAAATATATATATGTCATTAAATGATTAAGTAGAGATTATAGCATCTATTAAGTATGTATGTCTGATAATGCAAAATAGTTCACAAGAAAAATTGAAGTTTAGATGCCGCATCTTCATATATATCTGATGTTATAAGTGATTTCAAGAAATTTTGAAATTTAGATGTCGCATCTACATATTGAAGTTTAGATACCGCATCTTCATATATATCTGATGTTATGAGTGATTTCAAGAAATTTTGAAATTTAGATGTCGCATCTACATATCTAAACTATTGCAATTCCATTTCTTCATTATCACCGATACCCGACCAACATTTTATATTTAACACAAAGTTTACTACTTTGTACAACCCACACACAGTTAAACCAGTCATTATTACCGATAAAACAAGAATAACAATCACCATTATTACTCGCTTTATCCAATATATAAAATCCATTGGAGTCCATTCCCACAAATTTTTCTGAACGCTTTCAAAAGTATGCACCAATCCATCCAAAATAGATGGACTAGCTTGTAAAGATGCTAAATCCAATGGTTCATCCTGTTGAATTTGAAACTCATATAGAGTCTCCATATCATTATCCTTAAAGATCTCCTGAAACTTAACAGGATTCTGCGGATCGGTAATATTTAAAATTATTGTTCCTTGTTCATTATTGGTTACATAAATATTATCATGTACCCATAGAAATGAAGAAGAACTTTTGCAATCTACTATGGTTAAATTATCCAATTTCTCCAGGTTACGAGTCTCAACTTGCAGACCATGTAACACACCTTGATAGTTAACCCTTAAATGATCCAAATAACAATATCCCTTATCCTGATGAATTTCAACAGAAATTTCTTTACATTGTTCAACTCTTATAAGTTCCCCAAGTTGAACAATTTTAAAACCTGGAAGATATTTTTCTCTAATAAAAATTTGTTTATTTATTCTAGATTGACATTGAATAAATTGTTCATGTTCTCTCATTTTTCTATTTAACTCATGAACTTGCCCTAATGTGAAAATCAAATTGTTAAAATTCCAATCTGATTCTAAATGATGCAAACTTTTAAATTTCATATTAATATCTTTGCTAATTAAAACATTTTCTATATCAGTCTTTTCCATGAAACTTACAGTATGACCATTTCTTATTACACTACTAAAACCTGTTAACTGTAACATAAAATTATATTCCAGACTTTGCACGTAGCTAACCTGGTTTATTTTGATTTCCCTAACATTTATATATTTTAGTAATCTATGCGAAGTAAATGGCTTCAACATAAAATAAGCAAATGAATTTTCATAACATGTTGTTTTACAGTCAGCAGTAGTACCAATTATTGTACCACGTGACAGATCAACAATATACTCTGGATTAACCAACACAGTTACCATTTCTACATCTACCTTAATTACCAATGCCAAAAATCCGTCCGGAACAAAAGTGTCCCCAACATAAACTCCTAATGGTTTACAAACTACATTTTCTACATTTTGCCAACTTAAACCTAGGTTTATAGATCCATTAACCAGAGTAGAAAATACATTACTCTGGTTAACTTTTATGTTGAAATTACGCTCAAATAAAGTAATTTGACCATTGTTATAAGCTTTCTTACACTCTGCTCCTGTTAACACTATTTTATACTCAGTTGGAATATTTAGCATATGCAGGTGTGCATAGGACCCACAATACCAACTATCCTGTCTAACCAATATTTGACATCTAATACTGTGTTCAATATGTCTGTCAGTATCGATTATTATACCGACAGACATATTCTGTTGCATAACCATTTCGTGTTCAATAGTACAAAGTGATGGTCTATACTTGACTCCCATCACTTCTTGACAATTAAATCCAGTTAATTTAGCAGTAAAAATACCTTTTGTACAACAAAGGAAAATGAATATTACCCACCTATCATGTCTATTATTAGGAGGACTTCTAGATCTTGTTGGAGCCATCCTAAAATGAATTATAAATGTTTATTAGTTACAAAAAAAAATAACCAATACAAATTTGAATTATGTTTAAATATCATATCATTACTATAAATAGCTATTAACAGGTTGCGTGATAATTTTCGAAAGAATATTTGTTAAAGAGGTTGCGTGATTTCTACTATTTCTTTCCAGTAAGTGTCTTAGATAAACTCACAAATTTATCTCTTGTACTTAATTTTGTATTGGTTTTGGTTCGCTGTCTAGTCCTAACTGTTAATGGAGGAACCTGCAAATTAGCATAATTTCTCGTACCTATAGGTCTGCCCCTTCCCCTAGTAACTTCATTATCAGAAGAAGCAACTATATCTGATTCATTTGCAGACCTATTATCCTCAGAATTATGCTCATCAAACACAGAATCCCTGTCTACCCCAGAACCCTGTTCATCCGAATCCAAATTAGGACCAGAATGATCAGCATTCTCAACATTAAGACCAGAAGAAACCTGTTCATCCGAATCCAAATTGGGACCAGAATTAAGACCAGAATAATCCTCCCCCCCATCAAAAGCATTATTCTCAATATTTTCAGATAAAGATTTTGCAGATTCTACAATTTTAGTACCTGAATGAGCAGATATTTCCTCTTTATTAGATAATTTGTCCACACCACTATTTTCAGACAAAGGATGTCCACGAATATCTTCCAATACTCTTGAAAAATCCTGTTCTCCACCACAATCCTGAAATGATAGAAAATTATTATTTTTTCCATCCTTAATAACCGCAGGATTAATATCAATGATATTATCAGCCGCAATTAGCCCAGACGGCTGTAAATCCAATGTATACAACTCATCAAAATTGAGTTTAAAACTTGTTTCAAGCACAATTAAATTATCTCTTGCCACAGTAATTTCATCTTTAGAACGAATAGGACATCCATCCAAAGGTTTCACTCTATATAATGAGGATGAATATTTGTACGTTATCATAAATGGTCCCAAAAATTGACTTGTTATTTTTTTAGAAATTCCACTTTTAACTAAATCAAAATAACAATATACTACTGCATACAAAGGCAAGTGCATATCTTCACGATGAAGGTTTTTTAACTGTAAATATTTGTCAGTATTGTACTGTAACATTTTCCAACCATCCTCAATCTTTGAGATTAGATTTGTAAAAGACGGAGGTTTCGTGATTGTGTCTGAAGAAGGACAAAAGAGATTCATTGGTAATAAAGGATCTCTATTGAACATTTTAAAAAATGGCGTAGAACCTATCCGAGAGTTAAAACTTGTATTAGCACAAAAAGTGGCCCACCGAAGTTTACCTCCCCAGTTATTTTTAGCAAATGCTTCATTAGTTTTTATATAATTATACAACCCTTGATTATATCTTTCAGAGGGGTTAGATTGTGGATTGCGTGGGGGTATCATAACTATATTTACCCCCAACGCATCCATAGTTTCTTTATACAGATTAGATGTAAATGCTGCGCCCCTATCACTTCTAATTTCTTTGAATAATCCATGAGTAGGAACAATATTTTCCATAATACATTGTATGGTACTAGAAGCTTTAACATCAATTACTGGAAATGCCCATACAAAACGTGTAAAAGCATCCACAATAATTAAAATAAAATTGCATATTCTATTATTAAAAGTTGTCCCAGGATTCAGCGGACCTATATGATCAACAAAAATAAGATCCATAGGCTGACCAGCACTAGCACTATGAGTAATGGTATGCTTATGACGTGGCTTAAACTTAGCAAAACATGAAACACAATTTTTTATCCTCCAAGAAATAAATTGTTTAGAATAGGGCATAAAAAAATGTTTTCGAATCTTAATCAATGTTTCTGAAACTCCCTTATGCCCACTCAACTGATGACAGTGTGCATAATCAAAAATTTGATTGTACAATGACAAAGGAGGAATAATTCTTTTTATTACATGATTACCATTATTAATAGGCTGCATGAAATACAATATACCATTAATCATTTCCAAATGATCAAAGTATTGTAAAATTAATCGTGCTCGTGAAGGCAATTGTTTCATTTCCGCACCCGTTGGCTTTAAATTCTTAGATACAAAATCCACCGCAATTTTTAAAATATCATCACCTGCAGTATGTCTTGCAAAATGTTGGGCTCTTATCCTTCCACTGTTCTCAAGCACAATCCCCTTAGCCACAGATCCTGAAAAATTTAAAGAGTTAGAATCAACTTTTTTATCTAACCAATAAATAGGATCAATGATACTACATTTAGATTTTTGTTCAAAAAATGTTGAACTTACAACAGATTCTTGCGGCAATGCTGTTGTTCTTGTAATAATGTCAGCATTCTTATGTAACTTACCTGAACGATGCTGAATCTCAAATGTAAAAGATTGTATATATAAAATCCATCTAATAGTTATACCACTGGGAGCACCTTTTTGCCATGATTGATAAGAAATCAAACATGTGTTGTCAGTTCGTACCAAAAAAGGTTTATACCTGAGCATATGTTCAAACTTCCGCAAGCCATACACCAGAGCCCCAATCTCGCCCTTGAAGGCGACATAGTTGCGCTCGTGCTTACTACAAACACGTGAAGCGCAATTTAACATTTTTTCCTCTCCAGATTGTACCTGTGACAAGACTGCTCCCATAGCGTGCTGAGAAAAATCTATATCCAAAATGAATTTACCTCCATCCCATTCTGGGTAGGATTTCTGAAGAGCTTGTGAAAACAAAGTTTTTATATTATTGAAAGCTTTTACCTGTTCCTTTTCCCAGGTAGTAATTACAGAAACCCAGAAATGACTGTATTTCTTTACCTGTTTTAGGTAGTGGCCATTCTTTAATTTTATCTAAATATTTCTGATCCATCCAAATACCGGAGGATCGTATTATATGGCCTAAATACTTAACTTCAGTTCTCATTAAATTACATTTACCTAAATTTAGTTTCAAACCACTCCGACACAAAGCTCCTAACACCGAGTCTATATGTTGAATATGATCTATTACCGTTTTGGAATAAATGATGACGTCATCTAAATATGCACAACTATACATACGTAAATGAGGATGTAAATCATAAATCCTGGTCATTAACCTGCAGAACACTGATGGCGCATTGGCGAGACCAAATGGCAACCTCCTAAAAATGTACTGCCTATCTTTAGTACAGAAGGCAGCACACTTACCTGCCTCCTCAGTCATGGCTATACTATGATAGGCTGAACTCATATCCAGAGTAGAAAAATATGAACAATTACCTAATCTCTCCAGAGTGTCTTGGATATTAGGAATTGGCGAGGCGCACTTAATAGTGACCTCATTCAATTTCCTAAAATCCAACACAAATCTTAAAGCAACTTCACCTGGATTTGCTGCTCTTTTCCGCACACAAAAAATAGGACTGGACCATGGAGAGTAAGATTCTTCAATTACCCCTTGATCCAGCCATTTCTGTACCTGTATTTCCAGCGCAGCCTCCTGCGCTGGATTTAACCTAATAGGCTTAACCCTAAATGGTTGAGTATTGGGCTGTAATTCTATATCATACCTTAATAAATCTGTGGCTCCAATATCATCGGGTGTTAATGAAAAACAACTAAAATTTTTCAATAATACCTGTAAAAATCTCCTCCTAAGATCTGAATTATTCTTAAGAATTTCATTCTCCTCAAATTTGAATTTTTCTTTCAAAAATTTAACCTTTTGAAACATAGTTAAAGGTAAATTATCTTTGTCTTTACTACCTGACATTTGTTGTTTTTTTACTACGGTGATTTTTCCTATTTTTTTACCTTTCTGCAACCTAATTGGTTGAGCAGAATTATTTATAACATTAATAGTTTGAATACCGGTTCCTGTACTAGTTAAAATACCTTCTATACCTGCTATTTCATGCTTTTTAGTAATCAAGCATGGAGAAAAATATATCAATGTTCCTTGTTTAATAGGTATGTTTGCAGTTACTCTAATTGGAGTAACTGTAAATGGTAAAAAATTCACCTGTTCATCTAATGAAACTGTGGTATGTAAATCCTGCAGCTCAACCAAGTTAGCGCCAGAAGTGGACTCGTTCAAACCTGGAATAGTTTTAAAACATGAGAAGTTATCACATTTTTCTGCTTGTTCCATAATTTGAATTATATCAGGTATAATACTAACATACTCCTGAAGAATTATTTTATTATTACCCATTTGCATTTCTTTTTTGTCAAAATTTAATACAATTTTATGTTTGTCAAGGAAATGATACCCAAGATTTATGTCACAGCTCATCTGCGATATGACATAAAATCTCTCTTGAAAAATAAATGTTTTATTTTCAGTAGAATAAAAAGTTAAAGGATTAGTTTCTCCCTCAATCTTTATTATTTTACCCTCTACACTTTTAGCTTTCTTAGTTGTAGATTTAATTGGTAATCCTAATTTTTTAACATATTCAGAACTAATGATAGGAAAAGCCAAATTTCCCGAATCAAGACAACATTGTGCTATTACATTAGGATTTACAGCAAATGCCGCTTGAAAATACATTCTTGGTTTAACATACATTATGTATATTAAATTAAGTATTTTACAAGTAGTACCTACTTAATTTACATATCAATTTTTAACATATTTAAACGATATATTAAACTTTGAAAATAATTACACATATGTTTTTATTTTCTTCAATTATTTCATTACTCATGAAATAACTAGGTATGTATGAATAATTTAATGAGTAATTAATCTAAGTAATCACATTTTTCCAATATATAAACAATATATTTAACTTCAAATGTTATTTAATGACTAATTAATCTAAGTAATCACATTTTTTTTTTTAAAATATATAAACAATATATTCAACTTTAAATGCTATGACTCATATTTAATTAACTTTTATTTTAAACAATTTAAAGAAATCATTTAAAACATTTTTTACTTTAAATTTATATTTCAAAACAACCTAAAGAGATTATCTGAAACATAAATGTTTACCCTAAATATGTATTTCAAACAATCTAAAGAGATCATTTAAAACATTTTTTACTTTAAATTTATATTTCAAAACAACCTAAAGAGATTATCTGAAACATAAATGTTTACCCTAAATATATATTTCAAACAATCTAAAGAGATTATTTAAAACATATTTTTACCTTGATTTATACTGTCAACATATATTTCAAACAATCTAAAGAGATTATTCCAAGATATATGAATAATTCAATGTTGTACCATAAATGATTTCAAGAAATTTTGAAATTTAGATGTCGCATCTACATATTGAAGTTTAGATGCCGCATCTTCAAACAACCTAAAGAGATTATTCAAAAATATATATAATACAACCATACCTTCCCCCCCCCCCTTTTACATACCCCAATATTTTATACCTTTTAAAACTGCTACTACTGCCAATAAGACACAGCAATCACAGAAAGTACAGCCGTCACCAAACAACAGCTGAAAAATATAAAATAATTAGTATGTAAAAGCAAATGCGTGCACACAACATCCCCAACAATAACAGAAACCACAACTATTCAAAAATAATGGGTTTAATTCCGAATTCTTAAAATATAACTGATTGTAGAGTAACAACTCTAAATTTTCAGCTAAACCAATAGCAAGTCGCAATTGTTCCATAATATGCAAATGAACCATCAATGTATAGTTAGGGACTTGCCCCCCACACATAACAAGGAGCCAGGGAAACTGCATAAGTAACGGTGACGTAGAGGTAAGGTACGCATACATATCCTCCAAGCCTTTAAACGAGTAATCAAACATTTGTTTATTTGTAATATCTAATTTTTCTGATAATTTGTAATTAAATTTCAAGGTTAATATTAAGTATTTCAATCTGTTAACCAAAAATAAAGAATTGGCATCCGCAGGAATAAAATAATTTCCCAAGGTTTTTAACCAATGGTCTGCCTCCCCCTGATTATTGCAGCAAAACAAACTATTTACATAAAGTAGCTGTTTTTCAGATTTTGGTAAATTAATATCAATATATTTGTAATCTTGCCACGCCGTGTAAGCTGTAACATTCATACTAATATATATTTTTATAAGAACCTAAGTAATAAATAAAATTTACCTTATTGTAGAATCAGATTTATCCAATCAGATGAACAATAGCCACAAACTGCAGAAATCTTGATTCCTAAAATAAAAATATGACATAAAAAGTTATGCCATCATACGGCGATTTCTCAATTCTTGCAATAATTTTTGATTTAGAAGTCTCAACAAATAATGCATCATTGAATACTCTCTAATAAATTTATCCTGAATTTCTATAACAGTGGGGGGAACCATTCCATTTGTAATAACTCTCCACCAGAGTGGCTGGAAAACTATTGGACTAACCTGGTTCCACCTGAACAACAGGTCCGTTAAGATCATCAACGTAACCCTGTTGTCCATCATGGCAGGTGAAAAAGTGTTCTGGTCAAAAACATAAATTTGCGAGATGACACGGTGACACAAATTGACCCCGTCCGCAAGAAAACGCATTTTATTAGAAAATGCTTGGTCAAGCTCAATATCTACCGTTGACCAGCATCTTAGCATGCAAGGGGAACTGATCATGATATCATCCGAAAATAATCGGCTGATCAGATCATCACCTGCCCTCCCGTCAAAATAAAGCCTAGGGGGCACTCGATCATTGTTCTGTCCCTCACCGTCAGTCTGTCTCTCATCATAGGTCATTATAAAAAAAATAATAAGTTACCTGTTAATAGCAGACAACAAACAATATATTTATTTCACAACACAGGTCAAAAATCAGTTCACAACTGAGCTAGTCTACACAAGCCAGCCACAGCCTTGCTCTGAAAAAATAAAAAAATCATTAATCAGCAAAAATAATTTTTTTTATACTGCATTCACACAGATAATTTTGCATAAACAGAAATACAAAATTTAATAATTTTTACAGAAAACCATAGCACTTCGCTTCTGTTTTTGTTTTTAATTTAGTTAGGGTAGGTATAACATAATATCATACCATTAACAGAAAATCATTTTTTTTTTAACATAACAAATAGTTATATGTATCATACAGAACATATATCTCATAAAAATATATACAATTTTAAAAAGAAGTAAAAGAAATAATATATATTTCTTTCCTTTAAATATCTATCTATTTACAATGTTTATAATTTCTACGCAACAAATGCCGCGCTAAATATTCTATTGATATAAGGATTTATACTTACAAAAATAGTTCTGGTAAGGGGTAAAAGGAAGAAATATCCAAAACAGATTCATTTGAATTTCCTTCCTCTGTATCAGTGCATGGGGATTCCTGATCCTCATTTACCTGATTAATGTTATTTTCTTTAACAGGTTTCTTTGTAAATTTACCCTTAGTAAATCTACGTGCCCTCCTACGTTCACGGTTTTTCACCCATCTACCCTCCTTATGAGGCGGTTTACCTGTTTTTTTGTCATTACACTCACTGACCACATGACCGGCGACCTTACAATACCAACATATGACTTCTCTAGCATTAAGAACTCCAATTTCGTGCTCAGATAAATCACTCTCATCAGATGAGTAACCGTCCATAGATTCCTTACTATTGTACTCAAACTGTTCATTGTTTATACACATTTTAGACACAGAATTACCTTCCCTGTCCTTTACTAATTTTTTCTTACCAGGAACATAAGTTAAAGCAGAGTCCACTTGATTTATAACTATAGGATTATACTTTCCCCCTTTTTGAAAATCATTTGTTTTTGTTATACCTTTGACTAGACTATAACTGTAACTCTCGCAACCTACTATATTTTTCTCCTCTGTGTGCCCAGCAGAATACAACATTAATTGATTTTGTGCAAACATCATCATAGACTGCCTGAAATACTCTACTTCTAACAATCTATTCTGGATCCGCATGCTAGCCACTAACTTTAACAGATCCTTAGCTAAAGCTGGAGACTGTAGCCCTGAGATAAAATTTGTGTAAAACTCACCAATGTCATTGTCTGTTGGCTTGAAGCCGTAGGCCAAATCGAACAGCTTTTTCTTACTCATAAAGTAAGAATCAATACTTTCAGATCTAGCCTGTTTTGTTACCTTAAACACATGCTTAGCAATCTGGTTACTGTTGCTGGGTTCTAAAACATTCTTTAGCCGACACATAAAATTCTTTAGAGGTAAACTTACATTTTCCTGTGGGCCGGGTTTCAGAGAGTGACCTGTAAGATTTCTAATATCCACTGAAATATGTTCAAATAATATTTCTTTTGCAAGTTGATGATCTTGTAACCTATACCGCTTAATATTTAACCAGAATCTATCCAGGTAATCAGTAACATTTACCTTATCTGTCTGCAAAAACTCAGGTGTTGAATTTCTACATTTATCATCCAATTTTAGATTAAGCTCCTCTGTTCTAAACTGATCAAAAACTTGCCTGCTAGGAACAATGCTCAACTTCTTGCAATATTCCAGCTCACTTGAACTCAGATTGTCACCTATAAATAAATTAATAGGATTAACATTAATTTGATCTTTAGGGAATAGCATATTTTTGTTATGCCAAGGAGAAGATATCCATTCTATCCTTCTAATTTCCCAGACATCCACCTTAAAATCAATATTAGTTCTAAGGGTAATTTTAACAGGTTGACCCAGTCCAGCATCCGACCCTCCATTATTATCATGAGAAATCTCCATATTTCTAGAAGAATTCCTGGAATTGATTAAATCAGCAACAGTATCTGTAACCACAGCAGTACTCTGCTCTACCGCAGCCGCAACCACAGGCTGCCCACCACCAGTAAACCGCTGCATAAATGTTGCCATTTGCTGTTGCATACTTTGTATAAACTCCATAAACAAAGCATCCCTATCTGAACCAACCCTCCCCCCCTGAGGAGACTTAGACTCAGTACCAGGAGTTGTATTGCCAGTACCCCCCTCTTCCTTGAAATCCTTAGATTCCTCAGAACTTTTAGGAGTCTCAGTATCCTTAACATCCTTAAAATCAGTAAAAGTAGTAGCCATAGCTAAACAGTTGGAAGCACTTGTTCGAATGCGACTGCGCCACTTGAGAAGATACGCCCCTTATACTGTTAGGACTATAACTTGTAGAATTATAGAGTAGCTACGCTGCTAGACCGATTAATAAATCAACCTGTAAGTGCAAAATCACTATATTGTTCTAAATACAAGTTAAACAATAAAAGTACAAGAATAGATAGACAAGGAAAGTACTAACCTATCTTTCTGTTTAGAGCTCCTATGTCCGATTGATATTGCTAACAATATCAATGACAAAACAGAACTAAACTAGATAGGGCATCATGGTCATATTTATAGATGCACACATTCATTCTTGGACAGCTCTCTAGCTTTCCAAGCATGAACCGTTTGCATGATAAACATTCCAATGATACAATAACAATAATAACATTCAATTAAGTATTGAAGGTGTGCACAGATTACCACAATATGGCTAAATATGATATATTTTACTAGGATGACTTTTATACTCTTTTCATAGTGGGCTAAATTACTTACATCCCTTCCTCTGAAAGAACTGACCAATAAATAAGTTCCATATAAGAAAGCTATATTAATGACATAATAATATCTATTTTTACAATCGATTCCGAGAAGAGTAATCTTTAGTTTATACGTATAGCTATAGAGCATACAAATATTAGTAGTAAAAAATGATGTGTTGAATAGTTCCTTAGATAATGCAAAAAAAGTGTAATGAATTAATATGCACAATAACATTTAAATACAATACGCTTTCATTATATTTATGAACAATTATAATATTTAAAGTACTTTTATTTTTAAGTAAAGATTTATTTTAAAAAAACTTTTAATTTATAGAAGACTCATTGCTATTTAGTTTCAATCAAAAATTGAGCACATTAATAAAGACATCTAGTGAGTAAGTTTTAAACTAAAAATAGTGAAACAAATAGTTAATAGAGAGGAGTCAACTAGAGGGATGGATATTATATATACACATACAAGGGGAAATCACATAAATCTAAAAAAGGGTATGACTGAAAGAACTGATCATACATTAGGGGTGGGTATTTTATGTGACAGGGAGCCATGGGGTTTTTATTTAGTATTAAGCAAAGTCTTGAGTTTTCACAGAATCATTTCTGTAGCATACATTCTTTGTTTCTTTTAAAGATATCGTCAACATGTGTTAGCTTTTAAAACTTCGCAAAAGTAGTATTTGTTTTAATAATATATGACACAGAGAGTGTTATTTTACTAGCGACTTCGCCCTTAGATGCTTCACAAAAAATATAGCTTTAAATATACAAGACCAAAAGATATATCAACTAATGAGACAAGCATGATTGTTTACCAAGATCTTATGTTTCAGACAATGTTCCAATTAGTGTTAAAATTTAGATTTTAATAACCAGTTCATCTGAACTTCA
The DNA here is from genome assembly GCF_053477335.1 of Acartia tonsa. Lineage (NCBI taxonomy): Eukaryota > Metazoa > Arthropoda > Copepoda > Calanoida > Acartiidae > Acartia > Acartia tonsa. The sequence goes on from NC_137263.1 coordinate 719,255, forward strand.
AATATAGGTAAAACTAAACTAAATTATGTATCAACATTTGGTAATGTGAACAGTATCAACATATATTTTTATTTAATTACTTTTACAAAAGAATATTTTCCTAAAAATCTTACAATATATTGAAAAAAATAACCTTAAAAGTATGAAAATAATAACATTTAAAGAATTTATAATAATTATTATTATTAACTAAAACGTCATGTACAAATATTTAATAAATATAAAATACTTAGCGACACCTAGCATACAAGTTTTAAACTATAATGTTAAAAAATACATGCAACTAAAATTGGGAGAAGGGAGAGGAATTTTAAAAGTAATGAATCTACCAGGGATAAGACAATCCCAGCTAGAAACGTCGTAAGGAAACTCGCATCCGATATGTAGTATTTTATCGCCAAAATCTTATTTAAGATTTTATAGCAAAAATCGAAAAAAATCGCTAGGGATTAATTCGATTTTGTAGTAAAAATCGCGGCAACCACGATTTGGCTAAGATATCGTGTGTGTCTCGCACTGTATGTTTGTCAACACACACTTACAAACAGACTCACAACCAGCTTATAATCAAAATCATTGTGTGATAAATATAGTTTATAAAATTGCCGCTAGGTATTCCCATTACTTTATGTAGACAATTTGAATTATTTTGTTATCAAACAAAATAAATTCAAAACTGGTATGACATAATATCATAATGTGTTAATGATCTATTATTAAACAAAATAAATTGTTGAAAGCATTTTCATTTTAAACAACATTAAAAGTACAAAAATGTCTTAATGGTACTTAAAATAACCAATATTCGGTATAATACATCTTCCTCTCTATACTAGTTGTACTGGTAACAGATGTTATATCACCCCTTATAATTATTGAGTACACAATATACACATAGAGATTGTGACCCTTTCTCTCTCTCTGTATGAAATGTACAATTTTTTATTTATTATGAATTTGATCATAGTATGGAACCTTTTCCTTACATTAAACTACACGATGTTAAATATTTTTTAAATGTACTTTTTATTCACGATTTTAGCACGATATTTAGCGATATCGTAAGAACTCGCGCGAGATTACTCTACGACATCGCAAGCGATTGTAGCTCGATAGTAACTCGACTTTCTGGCTGGGAATGGACAATAAATTGATACACATCCCCAATGATGACAAATAAAATTACATTCATGTAGATTTAAATATTGGTTGAAAAGTTTAGAAACTGAATTTTCAAAATTCATTAAAAGAACCAAGTTTCTGAGCCCATGAATAAGATAACCCAGATATAAAACTTTGGGTATTGGGGTAATTTACAGTTCAATATCCCCTCCCTCCCTGCGTACCTACTATGTAAAACAATCATCTAAAACTAGAATGTTTATTTATACCTTTAGCAAGCACATTTGAAAGGTGATATCCATAATGGTCAGCTCTATTCGTTAAAAATTTTAAAACTGTCTTATCGATTTAAGACATTGCATGATGTTTCCAGTGTAGCTTTTTATAGATCCCTGGAAGGTGTAGACAATTATAACTAAATAGGGGGAGTGTATCACAAATATTAAATAGCCTAAAACTATATCCTAAAACATATACCTAATAATATGGAGAATTAAATCGGTTCAGCAGATATAAAAAAAAATACTCAAAATAGTATTGTTTTGAATCATTGTACAAGTAACTTTGTCCCGACCCAAGGGTAGGACGGAAGATTCTAGATTTATAGTTTAAACAGTTTAAAGCCTCCCAAAGTACAACTCTTTCGGTCTAGCATTTTCCAAGATCTTTACCTTCAGACCTAAAAAAGCCTTATAGATATTCATATTGAAGAGAATGTTTATAATAAAGTAACAGGATGTATGTCTCTCTATCTGTTTGTTTGTACCAAAGGATCTCGCTAACTGCTGAACAGATATGGTATTCATTTACAGAGTAGCTTCTCATAGGTCCTTGGAAAGTTTTAAAATGTTTTGAGGGAGGGTACAACCACACTTCAAAAAAGAAAATCATTAACCCCTAAAATGTTTTAAATTTAAAAAAAGAATATTTTACTTTTTAATTCTAAAAAAAACTTAGTTTATCAAATTCAACTCCCCCTCCTCAGGCGCCCCTAGAGGCATCTATGGGCGCAACTGCCAGAAGGTATTATTTCGATAGTTTTATTAAACCATCGCTTTGTAAAATTAAACTATGCTTTTAAGTGCTAAATGGTTCTATGACCTGCAAATAGTTACTGAGCTATATATTACAGATAGTTATTAAGAAAAAAATTATTTATTTAAAAACACTTCAGAGAATAATCACTTCAAATGTAACTGTATTTTTATAAAAAAAATCTCTTGCATATTTATCTAATTATATTTATCATGATGATCTTTAATAATAATTAACATTTGTTGCACCACAATAAAAATAATTCAATTTATACAACTTTAAGGCGACACCTGGCATGTAAATTTTAAACTATTGTTTCTCTGGATGCCCGTTGTCTTTTGCCTTGAATATTTGCGTTGGGTGCTAAAAAGGGAAAAGGTGAGGAGGAATCGTGATATAGTCCTTATAACAAAGTAATAAGATGTAAGTTTGTATGTCTGTTTGTACCGAATGATCTCGGTAACCGCTGATTAGATCGGGTTCTTCTTAACAGGGTAGCTTCTCATAGGTCCCGGAAAGGTTCATAACTATTTTAGGGGAGGGTACAACCAACCTCCCAAGAGTAACCCTGTGTGTCATTGGTGTCTGCTAGATTATCAGGGACAAGATGTAAAAGGTAAGATAGAGTCTCTGATAATTGCTGTGCACACCACTGAAAGTATTACTAAACTAAATCAAATGTTATATTTTTTTATAATTACTTTAAGTGAATTGATTTTAAAGTTCTTAAAAATTACTTGTTTTATGAAGTTTTTAAAACATGTTATAAACATTTAAAACAAAAAAAATGGAAAAATTATTTAAAGTTCAATAACATAATTTAGCAATAACACTATATGTTTTACAATTTAAATAAGATGTTTAGTGGCAAATTAAATAACTATTTTTATATTGATGAAAGCTAAAAAATGAGTTGGTAGGATGGGGGAATTTTAAAAATTTTGAATTTAAGGAAAAGGGAGGGGGGGGGGGGTGGGGGGTTATGAACAAATATTTAAAGACACTGGGTGATAAATTAATGTGAATTCAAACTTGTGTCAAACAAAATTACTTATTTTGTACACTGTTAGTATTAACCAATCAGTCAAGATTTTATAAGTTTATTAATCCAAGCAGATCTTTCTTTAAGGTGGTCCCAAGTTCGGTTACGAATAGAAACATGATTTGTGGGTCAAGATTGTTGACTCTACTGTCAAATGGTTTGTTTTGATTGAGAATATGTTCAGTTGAACTACTTATATATGCAGAAGATAAGCAATTGGCAATAGATTATACCCAAAGTTTGGATGAAAACCCATATATACAAATACTTTAAAAGGACAATGCTTTCCTAATAATTTTACAATATTTTAATTAAAACAACCCAAAAGATATTTAAATAATAACATTTGAGTTTAGAATGATAATTTTGATAAGTAATTACAACATTGTACACAATACTTTTATATTTACAAAATATTTAGCGACACCTAGCATGCAAATTTTAAACTATTAGTTTTCTATTTATTCCCTGATTATTTAAATTTGGTTGTCTAAAATGGGGAGAAGGGGGAGTATTTGTTAAATTTTGAAAGTAACCTATTTATTAGGGAAATGACAATAGACGATAAATTGTTATACATCCCCTATGATGACAAATATAATCACACACAGGAATTTGGGTACCAGTGTATTTACAGTCCAATTTCTCCTCCCTCTCTGCGTATATAGTCTGTAAAGCAATTGTCTGAATAATATATATATACTTTATAAGTATAGGGAAGCCGGGAAGGTGTGTAAAGCATAAATATATTTAAAGGTAAGGCTTCTCTGTAATTAGGGTTGGTCCGTCTGTTAGCCCTTTTCGTTAATTTAACCATCCATCCCTTCAACTAAACTGGATGTTCTAACTGACCAATAAATAAGGTCCATATTACCAAGCTAAATTGAGGAATACTTTCCCATATCAATATGTCCTAAGTCCATTGCTAACAGACGGACACTAAGAAAATCAACGCTTTTGAACTCATGTCAGTTTATCATTCAAAGATTTAAGAGTTATAGCTTTGGAGCTTATATAAAGTAAATGAGAATTAGGGTATTATTGATCAATTGGATGACAATAGAACTACTAAAATGTTTATAGATACTTTAAAAATTTAATTATTATGTGTCTTGATATTTTTTATTCTTAATTATAATAATATAGCAATTATTAACATCAAAATTAATGTTTATAAAAATTTTAAAAGTGATAAAAGATTTATCGCTATCTTTTTCATTTAAAATATTTTATTAGTTTATATAAAGACATCTGGTGAGTAGACTTTTAACTAAAGAGAAAGAAACAAATGTTTATATAAGTGGAGTCAATACGAGAATTGGGTATTATCTATCTATCTACATACATTCAAGGGGGAAGCAAATAAAACAACAAAAAAAAGTGGGATGACCTAATGAACTGATGATACAAAAGACTGGGTATTTTATGTGTTCAGGGGGTCCTGGGGTTGTGTTATTAAGCAACAGGATGTGTCTGTCTGTCAGTGTGTACTGAAGGACCCCGCTAACCGCTGAAATGTTCTGTTATTTTTTTACAGTGTAGCAACTATATAAGGTTAAGCCTATTTTAGCCAGAAGGGTACCTCCCCTCACCCAAGATAAATACACCCAGAGGCCTCAAGGGAAGTAACAAATGGTTTAGATTATTATTAAGTGTACGCCATAGAAATATTAAATTTCACACTTTGATTGAAGTATAATAGTTGTAATCATAGAGCTATGGAGCTTTCAAACATACAGATCATACATATTTATATAGACAACCAGGCAGTGATTAAATCCTATGATACAGGAAGTAAATTTATAGTATAAATATACACAAAAATATTTCTTGCAAACTGTTTAGATTTCTTCTATAAACAATTATATTAATTTAGCATCGTTTTTATATCAAAATTTAAATGTATGTATATTTTCTAAGTATTTAAAGGTTTAATGCTCATCTGTTTTCTTTCAAATTTTTCAAGTAGTCACCTAGTGAGCAAATTTAAAACTAAAGAGAAATAAATAAATGAGTTGCGCCGATAAGTGCGACGGGTATAATAATCTATCTATTACTACTTATATTTGAGGGAGAAGCAAATATAACGAATAATAGTGGATGACTTATAGGAAAAATGATACGAAACAGGTGGGTATTTTATGTGTTAAGGAGGCCTGAAGGGTGGTGTTATTTTAAGTAACAAGATCTGTTTATGTCTGTCATTGTGTATTAAGGTTTTTGCCAACCACTGAACTGACATAAGTCTCTTTAAAAGTGTAGCTTATTTTAAAGAGAAATCTCCATTGAAAATATACTCTTTCCAATTTTTTGCGTTATCTTTAAAAATAAATTCAATTGAAAATAGGGGAGAGGTATACTACACTTGCCTCTCGGGGCGTGGCCAAAAGCAATAAAATCGTCAAGAGGCAAGTTTAGAAGGTTTGGTTAGGATCTAAGACATTTGCTGAACTAGCTGAAAGCGTTCTGGAAAACTACAGATATTATGATGAACGTAAATGGGGTCAAGTCATATAATAATAGCAATGTCTCGAAACTTTAATAATTTAATAAAATGACGTCAATAATTAATGTTGCTTAAAAATAATGTTCCTCAAATTACAAAATAATAAAAACTAAATATTAAACTTATTATATTCTAAATCCTAACTAATAGAAAGAATTGACAATTGTTACAATTTATAGAATATTATACAAAATTACCAATTTTTAAGCGACACCTAGCACGTAAATTTTAAACTATGATTTTTGGTTTCCTAGATTTTTAAAACTTATATAATAACGCAGCAGGAATTTCTCCCAAATTTTTTTTTTACCTTTTCTTATAAAATCTAACTAGCGGTTTTGCCCCAAGAGGTGATTAAAAAAATAAGGCGAAATTCATTAAAGGACCAAGGAAATCTTCTACAAAACCTAAAGAACCTAGGAAATCTTCTACAAAACCTAAAGAACCTAGGAAATCTTCAGCAAAAAAAAAAAAAAAAATAGCTTAAAACCACCACAGGACCAATAGAAATATACCCTGAAGAGTAGAATCCAATCGGTTCAGTGGTTACCGAGATCTTAAGCTTCAGACGGACGGACAGACAGACAGACATCGTACTACTTTGTATTATTGATATACAAAAAATAAGTTCGTCAAAATGAACCCCTCCTCCCCTCAAGTACCCCTAGAGGCCTCTATGGGCTTAACCGCTAGTATGATAACATTATATTAGGGGGAGAATATAGATTGTAAAATTAGTTAAATCTTTAATTGAAATAACTTTAAATAGTACTAGCGGTTGCGCCCCTAGCATGTAGAGGCATTATATTAAACAGATAACACAGCCTAAAACCATCCCCAAATATATTTTAAACTTACACAAATGGCTAACCAAATTGGTCCAGCAGTTATCGAAATCTCAAGATACAGACAAAAAAACCTGATTACTCTAAATAAATGGATCAGAAATTATTGATTAATCAATCAATAATACTTAATTTCTTTATGATTAAAGGCTCTAGAACCTGCAAATATACGGATTGAGTGTTACCTCGAAAAACTGTTCACTGAGGCCAATCGTTGTAAGAAATCATTTATTAAAAACACTGAAAAGATTTATGCGTTTTAAATTATATCTTTATTTTTAGAAAAAAAACAATTGGCATAATAAACTTATTATATTTGTTTAATTATAAGCTTTTTATGATCAATTGTATATGTCGCATTAAATGAAGTAATTTGATATATACGAACTTTCAGGCGACACCTGGCGTATTAATTTTTGACTATTATTTAAAAATCTGTATTTGTTTATATGGGCAACCCCTATACTTTCGTTTACCTTGGAAATTTGCGTTTCATTTTACATTTTTTTTTGTTTTAAATTAAGGGGATTTTATTTATAGACTTTTTCTCATAGGAGGGGGGTAAATACAGGGACGTATCAGAAGCTTCACTGAAAGAAGACACAAATTAATGATTTTCTCAGCCGCTACTTAAGATATACAGCTAACGTTTTATAGTGGAGATACCTCTAGGTTAGTAATAATTCAAATAAAATCAGTAGGAGGGGAGGGAATGGGGTATCGTTATTTTAGCCAGCTATAATGTACATGAAAATCTAGTGTAAGATCCAATAGAACAAATATATTTTTGAGTGACAGAGAAAATATGAAAATCAAATGGTGGAAAATAAAGAGATCTATATTGCAGGGATCTAAAGGGATAAGATATGGGTAAAGTGATGTAAATTCTTACTTTTGATACAAAAAAATATCTCTTCTGTAGATTAAAATCAGTGGTTTTAAAGCTTGGACACACCACTTAATGAACCAACCAATCAAAGTCCCCAAAGTTTTTTTCAGCAAACGGATAAGAAAACATGATCATAAAACTTTGGGGACAAATGTAATAAACAGCCCAATGTCCCCTCCCTCCCTGTCTATATTATCTGTCAAAAGAAATCAAGAATTGATCAGAGTGGCAAATTGGTAGATTATTTTGTCTGCATTGGGCAGACCAAGCAAAACATTACCTAATATGCATTGGTTTGATAATATTATGCGTTAGAGAAATGTTTAATTTAACTAAGAACAAGGATGACAACATCCATAAAAGCGAAGCTCTGAAACAGTAGGACAAACGAACAATAACTCTTGTAATATAGTGTCAGAAACTTAAAAAGTAGAACATAAATTTCTAAGTTCAGAAATTTGTTGCAAAATTGTCTAAATATAGGATACACTTAAAGGACGTACTTACATTTTACTTATTTTATTATAGAGTTGCTCGATTATAATATTTTACCTTGTTGTCATTAGAATTATTCAAAATAATTAGATGAATAGGATAATCATATCTTACAAAAAATAGCATGTTTAAAATGGACGTATGTTTTTTTGAAACAATTATAGAGTTGCTACGCTCTCTAATTCGTACCTGACTTTAATAGGAATCATTATGCAATTGAAATCTATGGGACAATTCTATAACATGACTAAATAAACGAAAAGAGTTAACCGTTACGGAAGTACGGACGGATTGACCTAATTATAGGAAAACTTTACTTTTAGAATTATGTGTGTAGATTTGTACACCTGTGATTGTTAAGAGAGTGTGTTTAGTTTTTAGATTTGTATAAGTATGTGTTTGTGGGGGTGTGTCTGTGTATTTGTGTGTGTGTGTTTGTGTGGGTGAGTATGTCTTTTCAGGGAGGGAGGGGACAATGAGCTCTTTAATACACTAGTCCCCAAAGTTTTTATTTCATTGAATTTTGATAAGTTGATTTATTAAGTTTATTGTCCAAACGATTCAACCCCGTAATTGTAATTTACAGAAGGGGTAATTTTGTATATCATCATTGGTGATGTAGAATTATTTATCGGCCATTGTCTTCTCCCTGATCCCTGATGTCTTTTACACATTTACTCCCAACCTTGGGAGAGATATATATCCTGAAAGAAAATATTAGAAAAAAAGCTTTGCTTATAACGTAACTGGACAAAGTGACTCAAAAATCAGCCATGTGACGTCATAAACATGTAGGAGATAAGAGGAGAAGTGGGAAAGATAACCCCTAAAGAGATGGAGACACTTTGTCCAGCTACTTTGCTTATAATATTTTACTTTGTAATCAATATTCTAAAAATCAAAAAAGATAGGATAAATATTTAATACATTAAAAAAAGTTAAAAATCAGATTGTTTTAAATGAAAATAAGGACATTTTAGTAAAAATTTTAGTGTTGATACTCTTTCTGCATCATACCAAACTGTTACAGAATCACCATGTAAAGTTTGAAATTGATAGCAGAATTCTAACATGCTTAAATGATCGATTCTCCAACGGACAGACAGATTCAATTTTTAAAAAAAATGGTTTTAAAAATGCATTGTTTTGCAGTTTTGATCTCATCTTGAATGTTTCCATGTATATAACTTTATAAAGTGTCTCAAAAATCAGCCCTGTGACGTTATGAAAATAAGGGATTATCCATCTCTTCTTTATGGGCTTTCTTTCTCACTTCTCCTTTCATCTCCTTCATTTTTATGACGTCACATGGCTGATCTTTGAGACACTTTGTAAAGTAAACTATTTAGTTTTGATAAATTTGATACATATCTCTGACATTTACCAAGATTTTATAATTTAATTTTCTTGTTAACAAATGTAATTCCTCAGCACTATACTTTATATTTAGGGGTGTAGATACATTGTATAGCATACAATACTTCTATATACTTTATATTTAGTGGTGTAGATACATTGTATAGCATGCAATACTTCTATATACTTTATATTTAGGGGTGTAGATACATTATAGCATACAATACTTCTATATACTTTATATTTAGGGGTGTTGATACATTGTATAGCATACAATACTTCTATGTACTTAACATATATTTAATTTTCTTGTTAATAAATGTAATTCCTCAGCACTATACTTTATATTTAGAGGTGTAGATACATTTTTACCAATTGCAATAGAATATATTTTACAAATAACAATTAGAAAAGTTAAGTTTGTCCAATGTCTAGAAGGGTTTATTAGAGGGTAAAGCCCATGTAGTTTAGAGGTAAAATGAAGCTAGGGTTCTTAAAGTAATTTGATGTACAATCAATTAATTTACACCAAACTCCTTATTATGCTAAACAAAATTAACTATTAGTATAAAGTTTATAGACTGTTTCTTTGGAGCAACAAATAAAGATCTAATGCAAATATCCAAAGAATTTTGTACATGTTTGGGTACAAGTATAATTTGCAAGGCCCCCTTCCTCCCTGTAAAAACCTACATATGCTTGTTCATAAGTCAAATGTAATCCTACCGTTGAAACTAGCACTCTTCTAGTTAACTTTATTTCTTCCCACCCCCCACCCCCTCCCCCTCTTTCTCAACCAATTAAATTTTATTTCATCTTTCACTTTTCACAATTCTCTTACTACTACAGGTATAGGGATAGGACGATGGGGGATAAATCAATCCTCCTTTCCTCAAATAAATTTAAAAATGGGTTAAAGGGACAATCCTTCTATAAAAGTAACAGGATCTATCTGTGTGTGTACCTTAAGGATCTAGCTGACATCTAAATGATTCGGTTGTCCTTTATAGTGTAGCTTCTCATAGGTTCTGTGAAGATTTATAGCTATTTGTATGGCTACCAACCCGACAAAAATTCCTTTCTCCCTTAAATTTTTTTGTTTTTCTTTTTTAAACTAATCTAAAAAATGTGGGGGTCTAAATTCAACCTTCCTCCATGCGCCCTGTTGAAGCGTATCTGCTAGTGTATGATAAATTGATCTTTCTCTGCCCCAAATAAACATAATCAAATTCACCCCTGTTGAATGATTATTGAATTATTGGTGGAAAAGTTTGGACACTATTACTTTTGTACAATTATCTAAATAAAATCCTTAGCATTTAACAAAAGACAGAACTTAATCTGTTTATCAGGGAGAGGATAAAGATGATTAAAGCAATCAACAACCCTTTCTTCCCCCTAATATATTTTCCAGTCAGAAATAAAAGTATTTCATAATTAATAGGGAAAGATATATTAACTTTGAAGCTCCCATCCTTATATTCCTTTTGCTCTCTCTTACTCTCTCTCTCTCTCTCTCTCTCTCTCTCTCACACGGTAATCAGGAAGGAAGCGGACTGCTTGATTCCTTGAATTTTGATTGATTGCTTTAGTTTTTTGAGTGTTCAAAGTTTCTACTACTGATACACTTCTACAAAATTGGAAATTTTGTGTTTTATCTTTGGGGATTTACATCACTTTATAGGCCATTGTCTTATCCCTTTAGACCCCTGCACAATAATATATTTAATTGTTGATTATATATTAGAACCGCAGTCACCCTTGTTAAAAGTGAAGCTTTTCTATAATTAGGGTCGATCCGTCTGTACGTCTGTGACGGATAGCTTTTTTCGTCCTATTGATTTCAAATTTTGTGTGGTGATCTCTGTAGTAGTTAGGTACAATCTAGAAAGCGTAGCAACTCTATAATCGTTAGCAGAATGTCCGTACGTCCATTTTAAACTTTGATTTTTTCACTTTTTTAACAACAAATTTTTATATGATCTAATTATCCTATTGATCTGATTTTTGGTAAACTGATTCCTGAGACAACTAAGTACAATATTGCATCGACTCTTATACAATATATTTTGATTAATCAGTTCTGACACTCCACAAGTGTTAATGCCCTTTGTCCTACCGTTTCAGAGCTTCACTTTTATGGATGTTGTCATCATTGTTCAATAAAAAAAAAGAGCTATTTCTGCACTAATTAGCCTGAACCTAATAAAGTAAGGAGGTTGGAGGGTGAAACCATTTTTATAAAATCAGAAATTAAATATAAAGAGAATATGTATTATATTTATTACAGAAACCACGATATCTTAATAAACAAGGATGACAACATCCATTAAAGCGAAGCTCTCAAATGGAAGGACAAGCGAACATTAACACTTGAGTTTCAGAGCTGAAAAAGCAGAATATTAATGCATAAGTCTGGCAAATATTGTAAGTAAATTTGTTAAAAATTTATTAAATGCATGATACTTACTTACATTTTAGGACCTGATTATAGAGATGCTCTTCTCATAACATTATACCTTGTTGTTGTATCCATAAAAAGTCACACTGTTACAGAAACACTGACAAATTGTCAGCGGCCTATGCTCCCCCTGTGGAGTGAAAAGGGCTTGTTTTATAGAGCAGATTCGGTACTTAGAAATAGAAGGATAAGATATTTAATAGAAAACCACTAAACCTATAAATTTTAATACATGAATGTCTTTTGTTGCATGAGCGACACACTGACGGACCAAGTGAGTTGAATCCTGTATGTAGATGCTCTCCAGGTCCATTCTGACAAAAATAGTTGTTTTACCCATATAGAAGCCGAGAAAATCATATCTAAAAGGAAAATAAGAAGTAAGTGAAATAAGATTAACAGAGGGAGAGAACAGAGAGAGAGAGAGAAAGAGAGAAAGAGAGAGAGAGAGAGAGAGAGAGAGAGAGAGAGAGAGAGAGAGAGAGAGAGAGAGAGAGAGAGAGAAAGACAGAGAAAGACATAGAAATAGAGAGAGAGACAGAAACAGAGAGAGAAATTGAGAGAAAGAGAAAAAAGTGTGAGGGTGGTTAAAATATTCAATTAAAAGTTTAAAGCGGTGGTTGGGGGAATTTTGGGCTATCCATATTTAGTCCATGGATAAGAGTAAAAGTAACTGAACCAAAAGAAATGGATAGCTTCGAAACCGATTCATATCTGCTGGATTAGAACAGGTTCTAAGCCATTTTGAAAAATCATGAAATATATGTATATCATTTTTTAGACAATTTTCCAATATTAATAAAATATAAATCATAAAAGTAATACCAGGTAAACAAATTTCGGTATTTGGTTGAGAACAATTATTGGTGGAAAAGTTTGGACACTGCTTGTTTGTCCCCTTTATCTATAATACAAAGTAGAACGATGTCTATTTGTCTGTCTGAAGATTAAGATCTCAGTAACTATTGAACTAATAGGGCTCTGCACTATATGGAATATAACTACTGGTCCTGTGATGGTTTTAAGCTATTTTCTTGGGGGAGGACACCAACAACCTCAACCCCCCAAAAAAAGAAATATTTCTTTTTAAAAAAGAGGGGGGTTGGTAAACTAAACCCCTTACCAAAAAAATAACCCCCCCAACAAATAGGGGCGCTTTTAATTTATAAAGCAAGCCGTTTTGAAAATGTTTAAGATTAGTAGTTTATGTGTAATAAATTCTATTGCTAATACAGGTATTCATTAATTTCTAGACATTTTTTTAGAATTTTAGAATTTATGTTTCCATGCCTGAGTGTATATATTTTATGTTTGGTTTATCTCTGGGCTTAAAGATATGTAATACAAAGAGAGAGGGGACAATAAGCTGTTTATTAAACTAGCCCCAAAACTTTTATAATAACGTTTTCTTATTCGTTGTCATAACAATTTTGTTGACTTTATTGGATTTTGATTAATTGATTCATTAAGTTGAGTGTTCAAACGTTTCAACCACTGATTTTAATCTACAGAAGGTGTAATAAAGCGTATGATCATTGGGTATGTACATCAATTTATTGGCCATTGTCTTATCCCTTCAGTTTCCTGAGTAGAAACTGTTTTATGTATGCCTGTCTATATTTTGTCCTTCTTTATCAGTTCAAGCTTTTTTTGTGTGTTATATATATGCAAGAAGTTATTTTTTGTATGAAAACGATTAAAATCGCTAAATAAAGATCCCTTTTTTTCAACACCTCTAAAATTTGAATGTTTAAATTGTGAATTCATTTAGATATGAAATTTGAATGTCATTTGCCACTCGGACCAATGGATATACCATACGTGGATATTGTGACAGGGGAATTTTATTCGTCAATTTAGGTTGCTAATTTAGTCCTCAGATAATGGTTCATACATTCTACCATGGTATAGGGATGGATGGGTAAAGTCAAAAGGGGGGTATTAGAAGAGGGAGTATCGTTATATTAGCCAGCTGGAGAAACATTGTATCAGGGTATGCAAGAATCTAACACAATATCCACGTATTCTATATCCATTACTGGACCAGACTTATATTAATATTAGCTGAAGGGTCATAAGGTTAATCCTATCCTTATTTAAAAGTAACAGAATGTTTGTCTGACTATCTGTTCGCTATGGTTTTCCTATACAATTTAGCTTCTTATAAGTCATGAGAAGGTTTAATGCTATTTTTTGGGGAGGATACCTCCAACCTCACAAGAGAAATCGTTCCTAGAAAATAATAACTCCCCACAAAAAAAAAAGTTACATTTTCCTTTTTTTTGAATATGGAAGGGTCAATTTTGCCTTTGCTTTTATAAAATGAAGGAAAGAAAGGGTTGTAATGTAAATTAATTGACATAAAGTAATTAAAATGAAAAGATAGAAATATAAAACTCGAGTGACTTGGCTCTGAGCATCTAGGGTAGAAAGGGGCTGCTTGAAAAATAACTTCAAACCTAAACCGGGAAATTAAATAGCCTAAATCCATCACAACTCCTATGTGAAGCTTATCAAAAATAGAGAACCAAATCAGTTCAGTAAATATTGAGATCGTGAGCTTCAGACAACAAAAATAAAAAAAATTAAAACTGCATATGATAGGATAGATGATATAAATAAATTATTTAAAAATGTTTGTTTAAAATGTTGTTGTATAATTTAAACAATTTATTTTAACTTCTTCTCGTTTCAATTTTAATTTGGAAAGCACAAGTTCAATATAAATACAGAATAAACGTTTTTAAATTTGGTTTAATTCAATACCAGCGAAAACGCCACTAGAAGCATCTAGGGGCACTTAAGGTGAGAGGAGGAAAATCGACCCCTTTTTTGGGAGGGGGAGAATTTTAATGAACACTTAAAATTTTGCAGCAAATACTTTTTTTGCTGATGACATATCTCTGTGGCACTAGTTTTGAACTCAGGGAGGAAGGGGACATTGGACTGTTTATGATTATAGTCCTCAAAGTTTTATAATATAGTTTTCTTATTTGGTGTCCTAACACCTTTGGGGACTTTATGGAATTTTGATTGGTTTGTTCATAAAGTTAAGGGTTTAAACGTTTTAACTACTAATTGTAATAAACAGAAGTGGTAATTTTGTGAATCATCATTGGGAATTTACATCAATTTATTGGCCATTGTCTTATCCCTTTAGATCCCTGATTTGAATTGTATATTCTAAGCTTGTTTTGTTTTTAAAGTTGTTGAAAAAATTTAAACTTTTTTTGACCAGAGATGAAAACTTTTTAAAGTTTTTTTTTTTTAGATTTATAAACAAGGATGACATAAATCATAAGTATTATGACAGGGGAAAAAATTTAGGTTGCTAACATCACTTATTGGTCAGTTCGTTCAGCTAGTACGAGAAAAGGGAAAGATGTAAAGTGGAGGGAGATCGTTATCTATGGGGACTTTTATAGAACTTTGATTGATTGGTTTATTAAGTTGAAAGTCCAAACGTTTTAATTACTAATTAGGCTACAGAAAAGACCATTAAGTGTATCATCATTGGGGATATACTGCAATTTATCGGCTATTGTCTTATCCATTGATTCTGTTAACACCCCATGCATAATATCCAACAAGGAAATGTTAATTGAAAACATTTTTTTTTTAAATATGGACAATTACTTAGGCTTTTTGTTACATTGTTCATTCTTATGCAAAAGTAACAGGATGTTTATGTGTCTATATCAAAAGATCCCGCTGATCCATGGACTAATAGTATTCTAACTTTACAGGGAAGCTTCTTATAAGTCCCAGCTCCCGGAGGTATGCTATGCTTCCCTAAAATGAAGAACTTAAACACTTCAATGTTTTTCATAAACCTAATTTGAAAAAAAAATAAGGAGTATTGCTTCTTAATATTACTGTGTTTTTTACTATATAATATTATACTATTATTTGTTGCTTGATATGGCTATGCTTTAATGTTTATTTTTTCTTAGAATACAATTACCTAAAATCTGTTAAATATTGAACATAATTTATAAAATATATTTAATGGATCTTTTAATACAAAATTTAATTCTTTAAATACAAGATTTTAAATTTTACCTAAATATATTCTAACAGGTTTGCTAATATCAAAATTTTGAAATATTTATAAAACAAGAATTATTAAATTAGTAAGTTTCACAGCATGAAAAGCCTAAAACTTGTTTTTCTTTTTACATTTCAGACAGACAGACGAACAGAAAGACGGACAGACAGACGAACAGAAAGATGGACAGACGGACAAACAGACAGACAAACAGACAGACAAACAGACAGACAAACAGACAACTATACAGACATATAGACAGACCTACAAACAGATATACAGACAGACAATCAGACAGGAAAACAGACAGACAAACAGACAGACAAACAGACAGGCAAACAGAAAGACAAACACACAAACATTTACTTTATTGTTTTTAGGATTTTTAATGCTTCAGTTTTAAGGATGTTGTCATCCTTGTTCTATAAAATCTTTAATAAAAAAAGTAAATTGGATTTTTTCCCAAAAAATAAGATATATTATCATATTTTCATTTTTGGTATCGTAGCAACTATATATATTGAATAGTAATCTTGATAACAATTATCACATACGGGCACACTCAAACGCCATGGTCCAACAACCCAGGATAACCAAGGGAAGCCAAATGTCTCCTTTTCTGTTCAAACACTTGGGGTATTCGGTTAAGTAACATATATCAGACAAGCAACTCTTTGATTGCACGACTTTTGTCTGAGAAGTACTTACTGTGCCTGGTAATTAGTTGTCCCTGTTTTGGGCCAAGGCATTCCCCCTACTCTAACTATTAAACTATTCTATTGATTGCACGACCTTTCTATAAAAAGTCATAACTGTGTACACGGTAGTTTGTTGGTAATACTTTGGACAAAGGCACCCCACCCTAATCTAACTATTAATGTCATGCATTTGACATAGCAGCAGTATATAGGTACAACTTTTATTGTCTCCAGTCAAGACAGAGTTTAGGATCGTTATTTTAGTCAGCTACAAGTTTCGCTTTATTAGAGTACATGATACTCTGGTGTGAGATTAAAGTAATAATAAATCTGCATTGTTATAGAGCTTTTTGTATATTATTGTGCTTCGCTACTATAGATATGATGTCATCCTTGCTAGTAGCAAAGCTACCCTATTTATTCATTTTATCTTTTCGTCCGTCAGTCCGTCAGTCTGTCGGTCATGCTACAAAAGACATATATTGATATTTTGAATGGTTTCGCGATATTGTATTGTTTAAAAATCCTTTATTCTCTCTATTATATAATGCGTTCTAAACATCTGCCTTATAACTCATATATGCTTTTGTGCTTCGCTACTTATGCATGTTGTCATCCTTGTTTATTTCATAAAAGGCTCTTACATATATTATCTGCCCCCCCCCCCCTTTTCTCCTCCCATCCTCTATCATAATAGATATAATGTAGATACATACTCTATAAATCACCCAATAGGAAAATAGTTATGTTATTGTTTAGAAATTGTTCATATTTTGATACGAAAGGCAGTTTTTTTTTGTTTTATTCGCATAATGAGTCAGCTATAAATAGTCGTATTTCTAAGGATAAAGCCATTCTGAAAACTCTTGTATAGCATCGAATTTTTTTCAGTTTTCAATGAATAATAAAATAAAAATCATAAAAAATAATTTGTTAGCACCGGGACAAACAAAAATTGTTTTCATATTATAATTTTCTATTTTAATATTCACGGAAAGCTGTCTATTTGACGGATTATGGGGCCAGTTTGACCATCTAGATGTATTACATCTATTGCTGTCATCTCCATATTGTTTTGATGTAAATATTGATAAAATATTAATATTTTTTATTAAAAATTCATGTATTTTCTTCCATATATGTATAAGAACACCGTTAGAGCCGCAAACCATTTTATGTTTACTAATATAGCTCTTTTTATCAATTTTATGATATACAAAATTGCCCTTCTGTAGATTAGATTCAATGGTACAACCCCAATTTTAATATACAAAATTGCCCCTTATACAGTAGATTAGACTCACTGGCAGAAATATTTGAACCAAACGTGCCCACGTATGACAAAATTGTGATGGACCATAATTATGTGCACCTCATTGTAGATGAAAATTTAGTTAACTACCGTCAGACAACTAACTCTTTGATTGCACGACCTTTGTATGGGATTCCTGACTTTTACTTGAACCTGTTTATGGGTTAAGGCATTTCTTCTCAATATGATTATAGTCTCTTGACAGTGCAACAGTAGGTAAATTGATTTTCAAATAGAATTTGCGAGGCATTTAACAGTAATGTTTACAGGTACCCAACGTTTTATAAATGTATTAATTAGCTTACAACATTGGGTATATATTTATCTAATTTTGGTTATGATAAAAAATCTTGATCTACAGAAGGGGTAATTTATCCGTCATCATTAGGGAGGTTCATCAATTTGTAGTTTATTGTCTTATCCCCTAAGATCCCTGAGATGAATAAATAAATCGATATATTATTACTTGGATGTTGCACCACAAATGTGATGCTCGCAGATGGCTAAAATAATACCTCCTCCCCCCCCCCCCTCTCCTCCATCAAACCACTTTACCCCATCCATCCCCTCCTACTGTATTAACGAACTTAGGTCTATATTAGCAAGCTAAATTGACGAGAAACTTCTCCTGACAATATATCCACGTATGTCTTACATTCATTATTTCTCGGCTCTAATTGTAGCATGTTGAATATTTGAAAATATTTTTATCCTGAATAATAAGATTTACATCAACAAATATGTAAGCTATACATTTTTTTAGAGGAAAAGATTAAATAAAAAAATATAAAACTAAAATAAAAGTAAAACAGATCCTAGGTTAAAAAAATCGATATAGTATATATTACTTGGATGTTACACTAGAATATCATATACTCTAAATAAATTAAAATCACAGCTAGCTAAATCCATGTTCCCTCCCCTCCTACTGGATGATTGAACTGACCAATAAATGAGTTACATAAATTTTCATTTTAAGAAAAGCAGAGCAGATATTAAGAAGCGGACAGATGGATAGACATCGTTATGATAAAAATATTCACTTGAAAATAAGATTTTGTAAATTTTTACACTTGATAAACTTAATGGTATTGTTATGGTTTTGAGATTTATAGTTTTTCTGAATTCTCCTCTTTAGTGAAGCCTTTTACAGCTAAATTTATATCTATCTATCTATATCTTATTGCCTATGTATTATCTATCTATCTATCTATTTCTTATTGTCTACAATATATTATCTATCTATATATCCTAAATATCTATCTACCTATCTATCTATCTAACTATCCAACTCTATATCTTACTATCTATCTATCTTCATATATCTATATCTATCTATCTTGTTATTTATATATTTATCTATCTACCTATCTATATTACTATCTATCTATCAATCTATCTATCTATCCCTCAACCATCTATATGTATGTATGTAAAGAAATGAAGGGTATAAATTTAAATCTCGTCATTTCTCTTGGGAAGCATTTTGTCAGCTGTTAGATCATAGAGTAATATCATGAAGAGGGTTCTCATTTAAAATTTTGTCAGCTGTTAGATCATAGAGTAATATTATAAAGAGGGTTCTTATTTATAATTTTGTTAGTTGTTAGATCATAGGGTAATCTTAAAAAGAAGTGGTTAGAGTAATAACTATGTATATAAGTATAACTCTATGTTAATCCTCTGAGAAATGTAAACTTGTATATTTTTGTTTTTAACCAACTTTCTACTCTTTTCTATGTTAACCTCTGAGAAATGTAAACTCATATATTTTTGTTTTCTACCATCTTCCTACTCTTTTCTATATTACTCTATGTTAATCCTCTGAGAAATGTAAACTCATATATTTTTGTTCCTCTCTGGTAAGAATTCTGGTACAAACAAAGAGAATGTTTGGTGTCATCTTACAAATTCAAAACAAATTACATTTGTTTTAGAAATGGATATACAATATACGTGGATATTATGACAGGGGAATATTGTCGCCAATTTAGATTGCTTTGTTGGATATCATTGATTGGTTCGTCCATCCAGTGGGAGGTAAGGGAATAGGGTAAATATAAGGGCTGGGTAGACATCTACATGTTTTACTTTATCTTATCATGCTGCGCCCTTAGCATTGATTGACCATTTGTTTAAGAAAGACAAAAGATAAATGTTTTGGATGTAAAGCGAATTTCTTGGCTGATATTTAAGGTAGATTATATATTTTTCTTGTGATTGTTTCCTCTCATTAATATATACTATTTACTCCTGTTTAACTGTCCGCCTAAACATTTATAAGATTAAAACCATTTGTGTTAGCCTCAAGGGCCAAAGGACTGGGCTTACAAAACTGGTATTATTTATATGATTTTTACTTTAATACTTGTGGGAAATTGTCTGTAATACATGATTTTAATCGGTTTCAAAGCCATACCTTCTTACTATATAAATTTACTTTTTCTTTCTATTTAGGTTTTAAAAATAGTTTTATTCTTGTATACACAAGTATGTTGTCATCCTCTTGCATTTTTAATACAACAAAACATAAATTACTAGTAAAATCCATTTTCTTAGATATAACTGTCCATTTATTTCACATTTTCAGTATGTAAACCTCTTATTTAGAAAGAGATATAGATTTCAACATAAGCATACAAAATAATAATGATAAAATTATTACACATATTCACATATTTTTATGCATAGGTTGGTACTTTCATAACCTGAGTTGGCTGTTGCATAAGCTGAAGATACCAGTAAGTATTGTATTGTATTAGGTATTACTGTTTATTTAGGTGATATAATGAAATAAAAGTAACAATATTCACGTATCACCTTTTTTCTTAAAACTTATCACCCCATACCCTATCCTCAAGTGCTTCTACAGGACTCTAGGGGCGTAGCCGCTGGTATAACATAGCTTGGTACAAATTGTTTTATGTTATTACAATTTGTGTATATTTATTAGACATGGGGGACCTGATGTACATCCCTAATTATGATACACAAAATAACCTCCTTATTGATCAAAATCATTGGTTAAACCAACATATTCAGATTTAATAAAAAGCTCCCAAAGTTTTTAAGTCAACCCATTATATAACTTTTGGAAAGAGAATAATTTATAGTCCATGTTCCCCTCCCTCCCAGAATATTACTGTGTTGTAAGGTAATTCCCTCGGGCAAAATTTATCAAAAACTTGTTGTCTTATAATCTACAAGTTCTTACATATATGACATACATAATAGATATACAGGGTGTCCCAAATAAAACTTGTAAGCTTATAATCTACAAGTTCTTACATACATGACAAAACATAATAGATATACAGGGTGTCCCAAATAAAATATGAGTTCTTGTTGTTGTTTACCATTTTTAACTTAACTGACAAAGATATATATGTACATGTTGTCCACAAAAAAAGTTTTATATTATAATCTACAAGAACATATATGACAAACAAACTAAAATAAATATACAGGATGTCTCAAATAAAACTTAACAATGTGTATAAACTGATTCCCATATTATTCCAAAAAAAACATATTTTTATAATTATCAATAATAAATTATAGATAATTTATAGACACCATGTATATAAACTGATTTATAAATTATGCATAAAAACATATGTATGGCATCAATATTAAATTACTACATGTTCTATTTATCTATAGACACCCTGTATATAAACTGATTTATAAATTATGCATAAAAACATATGTATGCCATCAATAATGATTACTACTACTACTATTTATTTGTGGACACCCTGTATATAAACTGATTTATAAATTATGCATGAAAACATATGTATGACATCAATAATAAATTACTACTTTTCTTTTTTTTCAGGTTAGGTAGAAAATATTTTATTGATTTTTTCTCGTCTTTACATTCATTAAATTCTGAAAAGATACAGTCTAATGTTCCATTTACAAATTAAAGTTAAATGCAGTGAGACATTCTCTTGAATATATGAAAAATAATAAAGGAGTTAAAAGCTGCTTAAAAGCAGTTTGTACTTAATTATACTCCATATATGATAACAAGAAATTTTGCTTTCTTTTTTTAACCCTTAACGGTCGGGGGGGGGGGGGCGTTGAACGCCCCCCCCTCCGGTTTTTTCTATCTCATTTTCTGTGTGTGAAAGATAAAGAGCCCAAACTGCTTGACTTTTTAAGTATGGGTATGACACATAACTGAGAGTTGGAATTTTTTGAATATCTCCATCCTGGCGGGCACAGGATGTTAGCAAACCTGGCAGGGTCATCCAGGTAAAGAGCAAAAATATTTTTTTGACTAAAACAAAGCATTTTATCATAACCAAAATACTAAAAAATCCTCTAGTAGTACATCCTTATATAAAATACAGGTGTTCAAGTCATTTTCAGGTTCCAGGTATGATCCTGCAGGTCCTGATCCTCCAGGTCTCCAGAAATCTTTAAAAGGCTCCAGTGGCCGTAATTTTTGACTTAGAGACTTCAAATTTTAAACTTAAGCTTTTCTTACATGTCTACATAACGTATTAAAATTTCATGAAGATCTGCCGCCGTTTTCTCGCCGACCGCCGACTGCGGCGGCTGGCAGCTGCCAAGTACAGCTGCGGCCGCTGAAACTTATATTTGATATTTCTAATGTAAAATTTACATAATGATAAACATTTTCTGGAAAAAAAATTTTCTTCTAGCTTCAAAAATAAGAAAGTTACAGCCGTTTGAAATTTTTAGGTAAAAAAAGACCTAAAAACAAAGGTTGTTAAATAAAAGGGTGAAGGAAGCGAAAATTGACTTAGACTTATAAAAGGTCGGAAATTCATTATCAAACCATGGACTTGCACAAAAAAAATTAGCCCTCTAGCTCTAATAGGAACTGAGATAATAAGGGGGGGCGTTGAACGCCCCCCCCCCCCCGACCGATTAAGGTGCGGCAAGGGGCCCGACTGTAAAGGGTTAAAAGGAGCCGAAACAAAATAAGAATTCACTTTTTGTATTGAGAATAATTATCCCTGGATCTTATGTAAAAATGTATCCCCAAATTCCAATTTACAAGATTAAACTTTGCCCCACTAGAGTAGCTCATGTAATGGCGGACCAAAACCCAGCTATTTAATACCATGTGTTTCCAGGGTTATTGTTGGAGGTTGAATTTTCAACTTACAAACCCTACTATTTAATACCATGTGCTTCCAAGGTTATTTATAAATGTTGATTTTTAAATATGGTCTAACTATATATTGGCCTAACTAAAGGTCATTTTATGGAAGATAAAAACCCATCTATTTAATTTCATGTGTTTCCAGTGATTTTTAGGTTGAAGGTTGATTTTTAGATTTATAAGATTAAACTTTGTCCCACTAGAGGAGCTGATGTTATGGCAGACCAAACCCCAGCTATTTAATATCATGTGTTTTCAGGGTTATTAAGTGATGTTGGATTTTGAATTTTATGTGATTGATTTTAGCCCCAGCAGATTAGCTCTTATTATGGCGGACCAGGCCCAATCTATTTAATACCATGTGTTTCCAGAGTTATTTATGGAGGTTGGAATTGAAACTTACATAATAACAGTGGCCCATCTAGAGCTCATGTTTTTAGCGGACCAAAACACAGATATTTAATACCATGTGTTTTGAAAGTAATTTATTAAGGTATGACTTAAAACATTTATTATAAATAGCATGATGAAAGAACTATATTTTTTCTACAATCTAGAAAACAAATAATCTTGAAGATTGTAAATTATTGCACATCATTTTATTTTACAAACCTAAAATTAACCAATTAATAACCTTGATCTAATACTTCTTTGTTCTGTATACGGCAGAAATTAAAGTCTCCCCTGGTTGTATCGACACGCTTGACATGATTATCAGATATTATGCAGAGTTCTATTAAAGCAGCATATTTTATTAGCATAGCTAATAGCTAGTAGTGTTTATGTACTTCGGTCAATGCTTTATGGCATGTTCACAGAAATATGAAATAGTAATACTATTACTCAGCTACTATAATAGATACTAGCGGCAACGCCCCTAGAGGATTTTAGGGCACTAAAAGGAAGGAGAGGTTGATTCTGACAACCAAATTTTTGGTATTTTAGATTTTTAGATACAGAAAAGTATACAAAAAAATTTAGAGGGGGGGGGGGGGGTGAATTATTATTTTTTTGGAGGGGGATTTGTCGATAACTCCCTTTTTCATTTTAGTTTTTAAAAGCAATTACTTTTTTTGGGTGGGGGGTTGTTCGAACACCCAAGAAAATAGCTTTAAACCATCACAGGACAGAGTAAAGCTCAATTGGTTCAGTAGTTACTGAGATCCTAAGCTTCAGACAGACATACATCGTTCTACTTTGTATTATAGAAGTGTTTGTCTATTGTATTTAAAAACTAAATTATTTTCTGTATAAAGGAAACAACTTTTTTGTCTCTTACCAATTAAAGTTTAATTAGAATTACTAATCCTATTTAGACCAGGGAGGGAGGAAACACTAGGCTGTTTAGTGGACTAGTCCCCAAAGTTTTATAATATCATTTTCTCAACAACTTTGGGATCTTTTATGGAATTCATTAAATTTAGTATCCTTACATTTTAACTTCTAATTGTAATCATCAGAAGGGGTAATCTTGTGTATCATCATTGTAAAATTTACATAATTTCATTTGCCATTGTCTTTTCCCTTTAGTTCCCTGTATTTAGAATTTAGATACATAAATAAAAAATACCTATATTTTTTTGTTAGATATTCAAAAATTTTAGTGTATGAAAACGCTTAGCATGTTATAGGGAGCGGGGCTTGCCTAACATTGTCTACAGGACCCCCAAATTTGCTGGTTTTTGGATGTAAGGGGGGGGGGGGGGTAAATCCTCCCTTTATGTCCCTTTGAAATCCATGAAAATTTGAGTAGTGAAGCTCTGACACGGTAGGACAAATATTAACATTAACCCTTGTATATGTAGTGTCAGAACTGAATAATCAGAATATAAATGTATAAAACACCCCTGTCCTGGATAAAATGTTTATTTAAAAAAACATGCGCATTAAGTTTTTTTCATTTCCTGATACATTATTGTCCCCCGATTCCAAAAATATCTTTCCTGAAATCCTAGCTGTTCTATAAGATCTCCAAAAATGCAAATTAATTTTGTCAGTGATTTTTCAATAGTTTTTTAATTAACTAAAACAAATTTTTGTTCAAAACATGTTTTAGTGAACAGTAAAAAGTGTCTAACACACCTTAGAATATACATTCCTTGAATGCCAAGAAAACCTAACAGAATCAATAAAAATATACCCGTCGTTTTGACCGTTATTAACTGTTAAACATAGACATATTTGTTAATAACCAGAAAAGACATTTAAGGAGCAGTTTTTCGGACTTGACTAAGAAAAACAATGTTGTAGAACTGGCCAAGCCTAACAATAGTTGTAAAAAGGGTATCTGCCTAAGACAAACTGTTGCAGCAGTGGCGGCAAATATCTGAATAAAAAATAGATAAAACAGCGCATAGCAATGTTGTGCCCATTTTAAGACAAGAAGGACTCATATTAGGGGGACCTGAACAAACATCAGACACAAAAATAAAACCAATGAAGACCTAACAGAATTTAAGCCAAAAATTTGAATCTACAAATGACGGTTTACCCATAGTGGTGGTTAAAGCACTACACTGTGGTTGGGAAAAACCAAGTTCAAGTCCCAGCATAGACTTTGCACTTGATTAACAAATGCTGTCACAATTTGTCAGATTATGATCACACAACCATCCCTGAGATGCCCTAAGTTTGTAAGGAGGGAGATTTGTAGGAAGTTCTATATATCAAGCAGCTTTAACCATGCTTTTCCTTGTCTATGCTTCTTGTAAGGGAGTGTCATTAATTAGTGGCTTGATATGAAACACCTGCCAAAACTCTAGGCCAGGGTGATGTAATAATTAAGTAGCTTCCATGAGAATTGCGGGTCAGCTTGTAATGTAATATAGAATACAATCAGCTATGCGAGAAGCTTACCAATCTAAGATTGGCCAAAGGGTTCTCACTTCCAGTCTCCGTGTGCATCTGAGTCCTAACTTCAGAGAATCAGGGCTACAACAACAACCATATCAACTATTTAATGTCAGAACTTTCAGTTTTTCCCATAACAACTTAAGTAACTTTTTTTGTGCTTTAACAATAAATACAAAGTTGTAGAACTTGCAAGGCCTAACATTGACATTATTGGCATCTACCTAGGACACAATTTTCAGGAAATTTTGAGGAAAACTGATAATTGTGAAGTCTTTCCTGTCTAAAAATGGAGAACATCATTGAAATGATTGGTTTTATTTACTTTCGACTTGCTGGCAGTGGTCTGTGAAAATTTGTGTATGATGGATGGTCAGGTTTATGGCTGGTCAATAGGTATTGTTTTGATTTCATCAGGCAATGTTCTTTGATTGGTAAAAGCTTGAGTAATGAGCTTGAGAGCTTCTGTGGTCTTTGAAACTTTTTCCAGCTGTTCTCTGAGATGACAGGACTCCATATGGATATTCCAAAACAATTCTGGCAATGGCCTAGTAGGTCATTGTCATAGTCTATTTGTCAAAGTTTCAATAATGTTCTCCATTTTTTTTACAGGATGCACTAATATTAGTGTGGTCTGAATAAACTAACAAACCAATGAGGATAGAATTAGATGAAAATTTGAACCCACCAATCACTGTTTTGACCGTTATTCACTGTTAAACTCACAATTTCAGTTTTTCTCAGAAAAGTGTGTCCTAGATGGATGCCAATAATGTTTATTATTATAAGGCCTAGCAAGTTCTACAACTTTATATTTATTGGAAAAGTACAAAGTTGCTGTCTAAAATGGGCACAACGTTGCTATGCGATGTTTTATATATTTTTAATGCAGATAATCTCTGCCACTGCTGCAACAGTGTATCTTACAACTATTTTTAGGCTTGGCGAGTTCTACAACTTTGTTTTTCTTAGTCAAGTCCGAAAAACTGCTCCTTCAATGTCTTATCTAGTTAAAACCCAAATTGGCTCTGTTTAACAGTTAATAATGGTCAAAACAGCAGGTATATTTTTATTGATTCTGTTAGGTCTTCTTGGCATTCAAGGAATGTATATTCTCAGGTGTGTTAGACATTTCTTACTGTGCACTAAAACATGTTTTGAACAAAAATTTGGTATTAGTTATTAAAAAAACTATTGAAAAATCAGTGACTAAAGTAATTTGCATTTTTAGAGATCTTATAGAACAGCTAGGATTTCGGAAAAGATATTTTTGGAATCGGGGGACAAAAATGTATCAGGAAATGAAAAAAACTGAACGCGCATGTTTTTTTAAATAAACATTTTATCCAGGACAGGGGTGAAAAGACGAAACAAAAGTAAATTTGTTGAAAAACTGCTTACATGCAGGATAATGTTTAAGGACATACTTATATTTTTAGGACTTGATTATAGAGACGATTCATATAATATATTAATTCTAAACCGTACCTAACTACTACAGATATCACCATGCAAAAATTGAAATCAAAAGGACAATTATAACATGAACAAATTAACGAGCTATCCGTTAAGAATGTAATACGGAAACAGGAAATAAAAAAAATATAGAAATATTAAGGGAATGTAATATATATAAAGATGCTACGCATATAAAATTGTATAAGATTATTAATAGAGCACAATTCATCCTGGATTACTTTAGGTATACAAATACAAACATAGTAAGGGAAGGTGATATATGTATAGATACTACGCATATAAAATTGTATAAGATTATTAATAGAGCACAATTTATTTCTAGATTACAATAGGTATAAAAGTTGTATAGTATAGAATTACATATACACGCAAATTTATCTGTAAAACTTTATACAGGGTGGTTTATTTAATTTTTTCATATAAAAAGGGGGTTGGATGGTTGCAGGAGATTTGGATTTTTGTCTTGGTATGTTTTCTTTTAATGGTACCATGCCAACCTATCCCTCCTGTATTTCTCATTATCTGTGTGTGAAACATAATGGTATGACACATAACTGAGATCTGAAACTTTTTTTTATATCTTCATCCTGCCGGGTAAATGATGCCAGCAAACCTGACATAGTCATCCAACAATATCATTTACTTTAATAAAGCATTTTTAACTGGTAAAAATACTGAAATATCCTTTAGAGGAACAAAACAATATGAAATATAAGTGTCCAAGTCAGTTTTGACCAGATCCTCCAGGTCCTGGTACTCCAGGTCTCCAGATATCTTTCAATGACTCCTTTGATCTTTTGACTTAATGAAAAATTTCAACCTATCTAACATGTCAATATGACATATTTTTATGTTAGAAAAAAATAAAATATCCTATAGTCGTACATATAAATTATAAGGTTTTGGGTATGATCCTTCAGTTAACTATCCTACAGGTCCTCAGAATTCTTTAAAAGGCTCCTGTGACCTCATTTTTTACATCAAATTTTAAACAAGTACCATGGAAATAAACCACTAGAAAAGAGATGGGGTATAGGGTATTTCCAGACATCAATAGAAGCAGTGACATCTATCCCCATTTTGCTAGGGCAGTATATATTTCTACATTAAACATGACATGTTCAAATTTTGATGCCATTTTTCCTCCGACCTCCGACTGCAGCGGCCCGCAGCTGCCATGGACTGCCGCCGCCGAAAATAAATATTTTGAAAACACCCTGTACATAATAATATAAATATTTATGTAAACAATTTACAGGGTAATAAAAAATAAATGATCATATTAAATAGAATAAATGTAACTTTACCATTTAGATTAAATTCTTCAGCAAAATTCCTCTTTGTTGGTAGTTTGCTGTATGAACCACCCCCTTTAATTATATAAAGCATATTATGTTAGATGGATTCAATTATGTAGGGGACAATGGCCTCTAAAATATACTGGTACCTTAACAACTTTTGGGTCCCTTATAAAATCTTCATTGGGTTCAAACCTTACATGTCCATTTTTAAAAGCAAAGCTTTTCTATAATTAGGGTCAGTCCGTCCGTCCGTCCGTAACGGATAGCTTTTTTCGTTAATTTAGGCATATTAGAATTGTCCTATCGATTTCAAATTTTGCATGGTGATTACTTTAATAGTTTGGTACGATTTATAAAGCGTAGCAACTCTATAATCATTACCAAAATATCCATACGTCCGTTATAAACATTTTTTTACTTTTTTAACAACAAATTTTTATGTGATCTAATCATCCAATTGATTTCATTTTTGGTATATTGATTCCTGGGAGAACAAAGTATAATGTTATAAGCGAAGCAACTCTATAATCAAGTCCTAAAAATGTAAGTATGTCCATAAACATTATCCTGTATAAAGCAGTTTTTCAACAAATTTACTTACAATTTTGCTTCGACTCTTATACATCTACATTCTGATTATTCAGTTCTGACACTATATAAGTAATAATGTCAGTTTGTCCTACCGTTTCAGTGCTTCGTTTTTATGGATGTTGTCATCCTTGTTTTCTAACAACTTTTAAATTCAGAGTAGGGGGTGGTTTTGTTTATCGTAATTTGTGGTCCACATAAATTCATCATCCATTATCTTATACCTTATGATTCCTTGAAGAGGTTATGCCCAACAAAATAGGTAAACTATAAAAGATCGAAGCTTTTTTATTGTGCCCAATCGCTCCTGGAATCTGATATTCTGGCCTTTAGAACTAATTTGCCTATTTGTCAAAGGAATCTGTTTTAATATCTAAATTTTCAGTTACTTTATGTATTTAAATTTATGTAAGATGGTTATGTGCGACCCACTAACGACAAAAAAGGGATTTTGTGGATTATATTCTACTTGTCTCATAAAAGTACAACACATTTAAAACTTGAAATTACCTCTTTAAACAAAAAACAACATCTAATACAGGGATCTATGAAAGGGATAAGCCAATTGGCCGATGAATTGATGTACATCCCCAATGATCATACACAAGAATATCTCCTTTTGTAGATTAAAATCAGTGGTTGAAACGTTTAAACTGTCGACTTAATGAGCCAACAAATCAAAATTCAATAAAAGTTCCGAAAATTTTAAAGCCAAAAAATAAGAAAACTTTATTAAAAAACTTTTGGGACTATTTTAATAAACAGTCTAATGTACCCTCTCTCACTCTGTCTCTCACTAATCTAATCGTTTAAACTGTTAAAGAGATCTTATGCTTCAAACGGACAGACATCGTTCTTCTATGTTATATAAAAAGTTAAAATTTTCTTCTTCTATGAAAATCTAGAAATACAATGCTTAGATAAGACATCAGCCCTACAAAAAAGCATAGATAGATAGATATAAAGATAGATAGATAGATAGATAGATAATCCACTAATAAAATGCTTAGATAAGACATCAGACCTACAAAAACCATTGCGTACATTTTAGTTTAATATTTATAAGCAGAGCTCAAATTAAAAGGAGAGAGAGAGAGGAAATTGGGCTGTTTAGCACACTAGTCCCCAAAGTTTTATAATAACATTATTCTTATCTTTGGGATCTTTTATTGGTTGATTCAAACAGTTTAGTGTCCAAACGTTCCACCCACTAATTAAAATCTACAAAAGGTGTAATTTTGTTTGTCATCACTGGGGATGTTTATAAATTTACCGTCTATGTTTAATTCCTTTCGATCCCTTGCAAATTATCTTAATATATTAAATTTAATATGGACATACTTTCATTTCTAAACATATTTTGATTATAAAGATTCTTCTCTTATAACATTGTACCTAAAGTTATAGGAATCAGTAAATCAAAATATGATAGTTATAAAAATTGTAAAAATATGCAGAATAGCCCATAGCCTAATAGTTGGATTTAAAGTTATTATTCATTATAACGATAAAATTTATTTTAGCTGTACTAACAGACAGACAGAATAATTTAGTTATATCAACAAAAAAAGGAGTTAAAAGGTTTGAACTTAAGTAACTATGTCAGATGCGTGACATTGATAAAAATAAGAAATGCCTCGGCCCAAAACATGTACAACATAATACAAAGCACAGTTAGGACTTTTAGACAAAGGTCGTAGAATCGATAAAATTGGTTGTCTTCAATAATTTGAACATTTGATCCTGGACCTACTTTGTTTTGAACCGTTCTAGAGATATTAATCTGCAGTAAGTGAACCAGAGAGAGAGAGAGAGAGAGAGAGAGAGAGAGAGAGAGAGAGAGAGAGAGAGAGAGAGTATTTACGTAATTTTGCAACAAATTTGTGTTCAATTTTGTTTAAACTTACATGTTCTGCTTACTAAGTGTAGACAAGTCCTGACACTCTACAAAAGATCTTGTTCGGTTGTCACTCCTTCTTAGAGTAGTTGGAAAAAGTGTCGCAAAAAATCGTCATTAAAAAGAGGGATTATTCAATCTCTTTTTTAGTTTTTTTTCCCGCTTCTCTTCTCATCTCCCTCATTTTAACGACGTCACATGGCTGATTTTTGAGACACTTTGTCCAGCTAATAATTTAGAGCTTTTGTTTATTTATTTAAAAATCTAATTCATATAGAAACAAGTCCTGTAAGATTTTGTAAAAAGACTAAGATTGCTATGGTATGGGACAGTTTTTAACCTATTTTAATGGTGGGGAATAATTTTCCCTTGAAGCAAGCAAAATAGTTTTTATATTGAATAAATTATAACTCGTAAGTATAAAGGT
Source organism: Acartia tonsa (assembly GCF_053477335.1). Classification (NCBI taxonomy): domain Eukaryota; kingdom Metazoa; phylum Arthropoda; class Copepoda; order Calanoida; family Acartiidae; genus Acartia; species Acartia tonsa. Next base: position 750,749 of record NC_137263.1, read on the forward strand.
TAAATCACAATCAAAATATGAATCCTTATAATAAAATAAGAGGATTTATATTTTTCTATTTGTGTGTTTGTATGTTTGTACCGAATGATCTCGCTAACCACTAAACCAATCAGGATCTCCTTTACAGGGTATCTTGTCATAGGTCCAGGGAAGGTTTATAACTATTTTGGGGAGGGTACCACAAAAAATCAAATTTTTGTTAATATTCTTGCTTTTGCGTAGAGAGTTTAACGAAACATAGACATAAAATAAAAAATAAACATTGAAAGTGCCACTAAAAGCCTCTAGGGGCGTAGCCGCTTGTTTAATATATTGTCTAAATTGTCTCGAGTTTGTTTGCTCTCTACAGAAGTTGTATATATTGATTAATATTACAAATATTTTTGTAAATATTATTGATATTTGTTTTTATTTATTATTTGATCTTTAATTAACCATACAAATATTATATATGTATATATTTTGTCATTAAGTTTAAATAAATAAAAAAATATGAATGTCATAAAAGCGAAGCTTACAATTTAGACAACCGAACTTAAACACTTGCAGATGGTCAGAGTTTAATAAGCAGAATATTAATTTTAAAGAATATTAGATTTTATATAAATGTGTTGCAAAATTGTTTCAATACAGAATACTGTTTAAATACTTACATTTTTAGGACTAACCATGCAAAGTTTGAAATCATTAGGACAATTCTAACATGTCTAAAATAAACGAAAAGAGCTATCAGTTACAGACGACGGACTAACCCTAATTATAGAAAGGTTTGCTTTAAAATAAAAAAAAATGGTTTTTAACACCTTTTTAACCCCTACCACCCAAAAACTTTTACCCCCCCCCCCCCATACCCTATATCAAAATGTTAATTACACCTCAAACACCCCCATAACCCCCCCCCCCATATTTCTCTTAACCCAATCTGCCAGAGGGGGAGGGGGGAATTCTCTCGGAGCCTTTCGGAGAATATTGGATTAAAGAGATTCTTCGGTAAACTAACAAAACAGCAAAATAACAAAATAATAAAAAAATGGTATTGAACATATTAAAAGATTTATGGTAAATTAGTTAAAATCAACTTTTTCGTCATTTTAAATTAATCATTATTTAGACAAAATAAGTTTTTTTGTCAGAAGCTTAAGATTTTTACAATTTCTAAACAGATTAAGTTCTCTATTTCAGGGAAGTTTTATATAGGTCCTGTGATGGCTTTAGGTTATTTCATTTTCAGATTTTCACAAAATATGTAAAATAGCTGAAATATTTTATTTGTATTTTTATTTAAACACTAAATTCCAAGACTAAGAGATTTTCTGAGAGAGTGAGAGGAATAGAGAGGGAGAGGGAGAGGAGAGGGAGAAAGGGTTATGAATGAATGAAAGGGATAAACTTATAAAGAATGAGAGAGGGAGAGAGAGAGAGAGAGAGAGAGAGAGAGAGAGAGAGAGAGAAAGAGAGAGTGAGAGAAAGGATAAAATCTGCGTTTATTCCCAAAACACAAAAGCTAAAAGGATGCTTTTCATCGTACTCTCTCTCTCTCTCTCTCTCTCTCTCGCTCTCTCTCTCTCTCTCTCTCTCTCTCTCTCTCTCTTTCTATTATTTATCATTGCTCTCTTTCTTTAGAAAATTGAAAGGTAACCAGGGAGATAAAAGAAGAGAGAGAGAGAGAGAAAGAGAGAGATGGTAAATACTATAGTAGTATAAATAAAACCATTGAGAGAAAACCAATGAATTTTTCAATTTTTTCTTAAATAATAGTGATTTTTTTTATAGTTATAATATAAAAAAAAGTCTAAAGATAAAAAGTGAAAAAATATATAAATGATTATTTCTTTTTAGTTTTAAATAGTATTTTTTATTATTAGATATGAGGTAAGACTTTTTTAAAAAATTAATATGATTTAGTAAAAAAAAATTACTTGTTGAAAATAATATTAAGGGATGTAAAGGGATAAGACAATAGCCGATAAATTTATTATTATACCTAATGATAATAATATTTACATATAAATTGGTGATTGAAAAGTTTGGACACTCAACTGAATGAACCAACTAATCAAAATTCAACCAAAGTCACCAAAGTTGTTGAGCCAACGAATAAGAAAACGTTATTATAAAACTTTAGGGACTAATGTAATAAACTTACCCTTCCTCCCTAGTAAAAATGACAAAGTTTGTTTTATAGAGTAGACAATAAATAAACAAATTAACCCCTTCTATTTAAATATTTGAATTTTTTTTAACCTTTCATTTAATAAAAGTTCTCAAAGCTTTAAGGTCAAATTTATGAGCGAATATGTTAATTAAACTTTGGGTACCAGTATAATTTACAGTCCAATATTTAGACATTGCTAGTTTAAATCAACCTTTCAAGATTTGATAAAAGTTCCCAAAGTTATAAAGACAACGAAACAAACATGTTCATTAAACTTTGGGTACCAGTATAATTTACAGTCAAATATTTGCTCGTTCAGCTATTCGAGATCTTATAAAATCGTCCAAAGCTTTCAAGTCAACCAATGATAGAACTAAGATCAAATCTATCTTCTAAAAATTTCTTTGGGGGGGTAGAATCATTTAAAGTTCCAATTGTCAATTTCCTACATGAACATATTTGGTACGTGAAGAAAGTCGCTCAACAAAAATTCTTACGTCATAAAATGAGGAGAAGAGGAGTGGGAAAGAAAACCCATAAAAAAGAGATGGATAATCCCACATTTTTATGACGTCACATGCTGATTTTTTGAGCGACTTTCTTCACGTACATACAGTAAATTTGTTTAAAAGTTTCTCTTGCATTGATATAATATGGTATAATGTTAACAAAACGGTTAAATTGAGTATTTTTCTACCCCCAAATTTAAAAAAAAATCTTTCCATGACCTATAAGAAGCTACACTGAAAAGATGAATCATATATCGGTTCAGCGTTTAGCAAGATCTTTTGTAGAGACAGACAAACATCCTGTTGCTTTTACATCGGGATTTATCTACTGTAGACACTGATATCAATCTCATTTTCTGTAAAATCTTCAAAACGGCTTGGCTGATCGATTTTTAGTGAAATTTGTTGTTGGTCTATTGGAGGTTTTAGCCTATTTTTGCCCATCTTGTAGTGACCTATCTCTCATCTTGATGCAATAATTGAATATAAATAATAAAAAAGAGAGATTATGGGAATAATAACCATAAACAAACCAGGAATGGAAGGATGGTAATTCTTTTAACAATTAGGCACAATTTAGAAAGCTTAGCAATTCTATAATTATTACCAGAAAGGAACACAGTAATAGTGTCTGACTGATTATGACGTAACAAAAAAAATTAGCCAATGAGAGGCCACTATAAATTTTACCATTGGTCAATAACGGCCTCTCATTGGCTATTTTTTTTTGTTACGGCATAATTAGTCAGACACTATTACTGTGTTCACCAGAAAGTCAACATTTATAGTTATACTTTACAATTTTAGAAAAACAAGGATGACAACATCCATAAATAGCGAGTCACAAAAAAATCGTGGCATGGACCTACAAACAAAATGTCTTAAAGTTTTTTAAGGAAGGCTTCAAAATGTTCACTTTAATTTGCATTTTGTATTTACACAATTTTGCATCATATTTACATTAAATTTTTGTTTAGACTAGTCATACTTATTTATCGCATCGAGTTGTAGACATAATAATTTACCCCTTCAGAATAATTGGTTGAAAAGTTTTAAAGCCAACAAATGAGATAACGTGCTAATAAAACTTTGGGTACCAATATAATTTACAGTCCAATGTCCCCACCATCCATGAAAAATATCTTCCATGCATCTTGCAACCCCACTCCCTATTTCCTTGAAACGAAAGGCATAAACATTAAGTCAGGGATCTAAAGGGATAAGACAATGGCAGATAAATTCATATACATCCCTAATGATGATACGCAAAACTACTATTTTCATATTATAATTAGTGGTTCAAACGTTTGAACACTTAACTTGATGAACCAACAAATCAAAACTTAATAAAAGAAATATTTTTGCCGTTCTGCTTTATTAGAGACATTACCTTTTAATAAGGAGGGTGGTAGATGACATTTAATTTAATAAAGACATTAACTATTATTAAGGAGGGTAGTAAGAGCACCCCCCCCCCCCAAAAAAAAAAACCATAAAAAGGATATAAGACCTAAAACAAATCTTTATTTTTTTAACATACTGTAGATTATGATTAATGTAAGAAAATAGTTTTGCCGTTCTGGTTTAGTAGAGACATTACCTTTTGTTAAGAAGGGTGGAAGGAGCTAACCCCCATCCCCCCTCCTTAAAATTGGATAAAAATTTAATAATACAAGTATAGTAAAACATATTTTTATTTTAAACATACTTTAGATTAATATATATGATTAATGTAAGAAGATAGTTTTACCGTTCTGCTTTATTGGAGACATTACCTTTTGATAAGGAGGGTGGTAGGAGCCCTCAACCCCCACCCCCCTGTAATATACAAAAGACTTTAAATAATATAGAATAGTAAAACATATTTTTATTTTAACATACTGTAGATTATGATTATTGTAAGAAAATAGTTTTGCCGTTCTGCTGTAATAAAGACATTACCTATTATTACGGAGGGTGATAAAAGCCCCCCCCCCCCTCTAGAATAATAAAACATATTTTTATTTTCAAAATACTGTAGATTATGATTAATGTAAGAAAATAGTCTTACCGTTCTGCTTTAATAAAGACCATACCAATTGTTATTATACAGAGGGGGGTATGCTAGCTCCCTCTTCCCCCTCCCTCCAAAAAAAATAAAAAGATTGAAAGACATAAAAATGAAAATGTAGAGAAAGAAAGAAAATATAAATTTGTTTTTATTTTGACTTAGATAGATAGCTACCCCCCTAAAATTCATGCACATTCTAAATGATAATAAACAAAATTAACCCTTCTGTAGATTAATTTGAGTAGTTTAGGCACTGCTAGTTTTAACCAACCAATCGAGGATTGATAAAAGTACCCAAAAGCCATAGAATAATTAAGTGATGTTTATTTAAAGGGATAAGATCAAAAGACAACGGCCGATAAGTTGAAGTACGTACATCCCCAATGATGATACACAAAATTACCCTTTCTGTAGATTATAATTATTAGTCGAGTCGTTTTGAACCAACCAATCAAGATGAAATAAAAGTCCCCAAGTTGTGATAGAAAACTTTGGGGCCTATAGTGTGAAATAAACAGCTTTCTGCGAAACGGTCATGGAAATCTATCAATTAAGAAAAAAATATATTTTAGGGGGGGGGGGATTAATACACTCCCATTGTATTAATAAATGAATATTGTTGTATAAAGGAAGTATACTTCATCAATCTTTCTCTATATCCTACATTGTGTAACATTCCTCTTATGGTGGAGTGGACCATTATACCCCCCCCCCCCAATTCTTTCTCTATATCCTACATTGGGTACCATTCCTATTATAGTTGAGTGGACCATTATACCACCCCCCCCCCCCATTTCTTTCTCTATATCTTACATTGGGTATAATTCCTTCCTATTATAGTGGAGTGGATCATTATACCCCCCGGGCCCCCCCCCCCCCCCATTTCTTTCTCTATATCCTACATTTGGTACAATTCCTATTATAGTAGAGTGGGCCATTATAACCCCCCCCCCATTTCTTTCTCTATATCTTACATTGGGTATAATTCCTTCCTATTATAGTGGAGTGGATCATTATACCCCCCCCCCCCCATTTCTTTCTCTATATCCTACATTTGGTATTATTCCTATTTTGGTAGAGTGGGCCATTATAACCCCCCCCCCCATTTCTTTCTCTATATCTTACATAGGGAATTATTCCTATTTGGTGGAGTTGACCATTATACCTCCCCCCCCCTCCCTCCATTTCTTTCTCTATATCCTACATTGGGTACCATTCCTATATATTTTAGAGGAATGGACCATTAACCCCCCACCCCCCCCCCCATTTCTTTCTCTATATCCTACATTGGGTACCATTCCTTTCATGGAGTGGACCAATATAGACCCCCCCCCATTCTTTCTCTATATCCTACATTGGGCACCATTCCTATTATAGTGGAGTGGACCTTTATACCCCCCCCCCAACATAAAATTTCAAGACCAATGTTATAAGAGATCTTTAAGTAACAGGATCTCTTAATGTCTGTCTGTCTGCACCGAAGGATCTCATAAACCGCTGAACCGATGTGGTTCTTCTTTACAGTGTAACTTATCATATGTAACTGCACAAAGTATCTCAAAAATCAGCCATGTGACGTAATAAAAATAAGAAAGATGAGAGAAGTGGGATAGAAAACCCTTAAAAATGAGATGGATAATCCCTCATTACTTATCATATGTCCTAGGAAGGTTTATAGCTATTTTGGGGGGACGGTACCACAAATCTCCCAAGAGAAATTGCCAAAAAAAAAGTACAAGCCTCTGGGGGCGTATCCTCTTGTAATACAATAATATATAATCAAATACAGACAATCGAACCTTTTGATTGGAAGTCCTTTTTCTATTGGTGGGTGGAAAGGTTCATTGGAGGCTCAACTAACACTTGATGGGAAATTACCCTACAGCAATGTAGAATAATGCTCAACTTAGGCAAATTCATATAATCAGGGAGGGAGGGGACATTGGGCTGTTCATTTCTCTAGTCCCCAAAGTTTTATAATAATGTTTTCTTAATGGTGGCTTATCAATTTTGGGGACTTTTAGTAAAGTTTCTTTGGTTGGTTCATTAAGTTGAGTGTCCAAAGTTTCAACCACTAATTGTAATCTACAGAGGGGATAATTTTGTGTATTATTATTGGGCATATACATTAATTTATCGGCCATTGTCTCATCCCTTTAGATCCCTGTAAACAAAGTCATATCATACAGGAGAACAACTCAATTATGTATGTATTCCAAATCAAAAGAGAAACATTAAATAAATAGAAATAGAATGTATTTTGCTAGCAGTTACGCCCCTAGAGGCTTCTAGAGGGGAGGGGGGAGGTAAGGCCCTTTAGTTACAATTTTTTAAGGGGGAATTCTTCTTCACGTTGCTATCTCTCTTAAAAAGATAAACCTTTCCTGGACCTATAAGAAGCTTTAAGTACAAAAGAACCATATCAACAGCGTTTAGCGAGATACTACATCCTCTTACTTTTATATTGTTTAAAATAGAGAGAAAGGGAACATTAGACTGGACCCAATGTTTTACTTCACGCATTCGTTGGCTTTCAAAAACTTTGGGTACCATTATTAAACCTTAATTGGTTGGTTTAAACTTTCATTTTAAACATAAATGTATGTAATTTGTATAAAACCTAACCTTATAGAAACTAGTGCAATATATTTTTTTTATTACAGCTAAGATAACCGCCGTATTATTACGAAGATGTTGCACCAGATTTTCATGTACTCTGAACAAGTGATACTCTCAGCTGGCTAAAATAACAATAACTCCCTTTTCCCAATCCCTTCCCCTACTACTGGATGAACGAACTGGCCAATAAATGAGGTCCATATTAGCAAGCTGAATTGACGACAAATTTTCTCCTGTCAATATATCCACGTATATCATATATCCATTGCTATGATTCTTAAGAGAATGTATCTTGTATGTGTGTGTGTGTGTGTGTGTGTGTGTGTGTGTATATGTGTAAAAACAAATGCAGTACAACAAATTAATCTTCTATACATGACATAGTCCACTTTAGATTGACATAGATAGATAGGAAGATATATAGGTATAGATATAGATACAGATAGATAGACAAAAAGATAGATTGATAGCTGGATAAACAGGTAGAAAGGTAGATAGATAGATAGGAGTATAGATAGATAGATAGATAGATAGATAGATAGATAGATAGATAGATAGATAGATAGATAGATAGATAGATAGATAGATAGATAGATAGATAGATAGATAGATAGATAGATAGATAGATAGATAGATAGATAGATAGATAGATAGATAGATAGATAGATAGATAGATAGATAGATAGATAGATAGATAGATAGATAGATAGATAGATAGATAGATAGATAGATAGATAGATAGATAGATAGATAGATAGATAGATAGATAGATAGATAGATAGATAGATAGATAGATAGATAGATAGATAGATAGATAGATAGATAGATAGATAGATAGATAGATAGATAGATAGATAGATAGATAGATAGATAGATAGATAGATAGATAGATAGATAGATAGATAGATAGATAGATAGATAGATAGATAGATAGATAGATAGATAGATAGATATATAGATAGATAGATAGATAGATAGATAGATAGATAGATAGATAGATAGATAGATAGATAGATAGATAGATAGATAGATAGATAGATAGATAGATAGATAGATAGATAGATAGATAGATAGATAGATAGATAGATAGATAGATAGATAGATACAGACAGGTAGATAGATGAAAATCAAACTGAAAATTTAGATTGACATAGATAGATAGATGGAAAGATTGATATTTTGACAGTAGTATGCATTTTAGTAACTTTTCTAATAATGCATTTGCAAATAGGTGTGTGTGTGTGTGTGTGTGTGCGTATGTGTTTGTGTGGGTTTGTGTAGGTGTTCTGGTGTTTGTGTGTGTGTAAGCTGAAAATATGATACATGTGAATAAAAGTGTTTATTGTAAATATCTAAAAGTGTGTCACTAGAGTAAATACAGGGTGTCCCCATAGTTTAGCTAATATTATGTCACTAGAGTAAATACAGGGGGTCCCCATAGTTTAGCTAATATTATGTCACTAGAGTAAATACAGGGTGTCCACATATTTTAGCTAATATTATGTCACTAGAGTAAATACAGGGTGTCCCCATAGTTTAGCTAATATTATGTCACTAGAGTAAATACAGGGTGTCCCCATAGTTTAGCTAATATTATGTCACTAGAGTAAATACAGGGTGTCCCCATAGTTTAGCTAATATTATGTCACTAGAGTAAATACAGGGTGTCCCCATAGTTTAGCTAATATTATGTCACTAGAGTAAATACAGGGTGTCCCCATAGTTTAGCTAATATTATGTCACTAGAGTAAATACAGGGTGTCCCCATAGTTTAGCTAATATTATGTCACTAGAGTAAATACAGGGTGTCCCCATAGTTTAGCTAATATTATGTCACTAGAGTAAATACAGGGTGTCCCCATAGTTTAGCTAATATTATGTCACTAAAATAAATACAGGGTGTCCCCATAGTTTAGCTAATATCATGTCACTAGAGTAAATACAGGGTGTCCCCATAGTTTAGCTAATATTTTGTCACTAGAGTATATATAGGGTGTCCCCATAGTTTAGCTAATATCATGTCACTAGAGTAAATACAGGGTGTCCCCATAGTTTAGCTAATATCATGTCACTAGAGTAAAGACAGGGTGTCCCCATAGTTTAGCTAATATTATGTCACTAGAGTATATATAGGGTGTCCCTATAGTTGAGCTAATATTAAGTTACTAGAGTAAATTCAGGAGGTCCCCATAGTTTAGTTAAAATTTTCAATTAACATTGCAGTATATACAAACCTAGTTATAAAATAAGGAATTTTTTTTTTCTATTTACATTGTAAAAACAGTATTTTTCCAACATCTGTTAAGGATTTTCTAGGACTTTTATCCAGAACTTTTCATTCTATGTATAAAATATATATAATTCCACTGCTATAATGGATATATAATATACATGGACATATTGACAGGGGAAATTTATTATCAATTTAGGTTGCTAACATGGGACTTATTCATTGGTTCATCAGGTAAAAGGGGAGAGGTTGGGGTAAAGGGGGTTAATGGGAGGTATCATTCTTTTAGCAAGCTGCAAGTATCCCTTTATTACAGTACATGAAAATCTGGTGCAACATCCAAGTAAAAGTATATCCATTACTTCTATTTATCTGCATTCTATACCTTTTTCTCTTTTTTTAAGCTCCATTATTAGAGAGGAACAATGTTTGTCTCAAGGGGCACTTGAGATGGTGGGATGGTGAATTCAACCCCCACATTTTAAATTTTAGTTTCATTTTAATTTGGGGAGGATGCAATTATTTTCAGGGGCTATTTCTCTTTGGAGGGTGTATTTAGTGTAAGTAAACTCACCAAAAATAGTTATATACCTTAACAAAACCTACAAGAAGCTACATTGTAAAGAAGAACCGGCGTTATCCTCTTAGAAATTTTTTTTCCAATTTTGAAAATTTGAGTACCCCCCTCTCCCCCCCCCCCCCCCCACAACGACGAACAACTAATTTAGGTTAGGTTAGGTTTTAGGCTAGGGAGCCGGCCAGAGTTCATATTTCTCTGTCGGGGGGGGGGGGGGGGAGGGAGGTGGGGTACTCAAATTTCAAAATTGAAAAAAAAAATTTCTAAGAGGATAATACCGAAGAACCTTATCGGTTCAGCGTTTAGTGAGATCCTTCGGTACACACACAGGCACAGACAGACACCCTGTTACTTTGTTATAAAGATATACACATATCAAGTTGGGAGAAAAAGGAAACGAAAATAGTATTCTTGTATTTTTTGTAATATCTCTGGAATTATTCAGGGCCTAAATTTGTACAGCTATTCTTATATAAAAGTGACAGGATCTTTGTCTGTCTTTCTGTCTTTTATACCGAAGGATCTCGCTAACCGCTGAACCGATATGATTCTCTTTAAAGTAAAGCTTCTCTAAGGAAGATTTATAAATATATTACGGGGGGTACCAACAACCACCTTAAATAAATGGCCCATATAAAAGAATTACCTCCCCCCCCCCCCCCAAATGACCGGCTGATAGTAAAATTAAAAATTATAACATTTTCCAGTTTTATTATCCCCGAGGGTTTGAAGACTATTCGCAGAAAGTTAATTAAAAATTGTGAATTTTATTTTATTATTTGCGGAAAATTGTCTTTTATACGATACGATACATGATTTTTCAGTTTGGTTCAGAACCGTTTCCAATCCAGCAGATATTATCTTTATTTTTTAAAGTTATACTGGAAAATTGTTTATGTCAATTTAGATTGCTAACATTGGACTTATTTATTGATTCATCAAGTAAGAGGGGAGGGGTTGGGGTAAAGGGGGTTAATGGGAGGTATCATTTTTAGCAAGCTGCAAGTATCCCTTTATAAGATCACATGAAAATCTGGTGCAACATCCATGTAATAATTATATCCATTACTCTATATAGATCTGCATTCTATACTTTCTCTTTTTTTAAGCTTCATTATTCGAAAGGAACACTGTTTGTCTCTAGGGGCACTTGAGCCGGTGAATTCATCACCCTCATTTTTAATTTTAGTTTCATTTTAATTTGGGGAGGATGCAATTATTTTCAGGGGCTATTTCTCTTAAGAGGGTTTAAGTTCATTTCTCAATAAAAGTTATAAACCTTAACAGGACCTAAAAAAAGGTACATTGTGAAGGAGAACCTTATCGGTTTAGCGGTTAGTGAGATCCTTCGGCACACACAGGCACAGACAGACAGACAAACATCCTGTTACTTTATTATAAAGACTAGCGGCTTCGCCCCTAGCCTCTAGGGGCTTTGCCCCAAGAGGTTTGATCAACCTAATTTTTCGTATTTAGATTTAAAAAGAAAAAGTTTAAAATTTTTTTTTTTTTTTAGGGGGGGGGGTATTTTTCATTTTTTGGGGGGGTTAGGGGTTTCCCACCCCCCAAGAAAATAGCTTAAAACCATCACAGGACCAGTAGGTATATTCCCTGAAGAGTAGAGCCCAATTGGTTCAGTGGTTACTGAGATCTTAAGCTTCAGACGGACAGACAACCGGACAGACGGACAGACAGACAGACAGACAGACAGACAGACAGACAGACATCGTTCTACTTTGTTATAAAGATATATACATATCGAGTTGGGAGAAAAAGGAAACGAAAATAGTATTCTTGTATTTTTTGTAATTTCTCAGGAATTATTCAGGGCCTAAATTTGGACAGTTATCCTTATAGAAAAGTGACAGGATCTTTGTCTGTCTCTCTGTCTTTTATACCGAAGGATCTCGCTAACCGCTGAACCGATATGATTCTCTTTAAAGTAAAGCTTCTCTAAGGAAGATTTATAAATATATTATGGGGGGTACCAACAACCTCCTTAAATAAATTGCCATATAAAAGAATTACCCCCCCCCCCCCCAAATGACCGGCCGTTAGTAAAATTAAAAATGATAACATTTTTCAGTTTTATTATTTATTGAAGACTATTCCATAGAATAAGGAGGAATAGAAGTGAAAACCATAAAAATTTCTGGGAAATTAGAAGAAATCTTTGACTTGCGCAGTAATGATAATAATGCTAAAGTACAAATCACAATGACTAGTTGGACAAAATTAGAAACTTCAATTTGTATCAAAATCTAATATATATAGTTAAAAATTTATTTGATCTTCATGAATTAAATTATACGCTTGACATTAAAACTATTTAAATACATTTTTAATACTCAAAAGGTAAAACTTTACCCATATAAATAAATATCTGACTAAGGCTAACACCTCTGATACACACCTCGTATAGAAGTGCAGACAACAATACCTGCTTGGTCATTTTAGACAAAGATGAAAAATCACTAAACATAATGTTGTTTTTATTTTGGTAAGTACGATTGACCACATTTGTAATCTTCAAGGGTCAGCTAATTGGGTACAACCCCTTTCTCCCCCCTCCCCCTCTACCACAAGTATGTATGGATGTAGTTGCTATCATGTATAAATCAGCTGTTTAAAAACATACATAAGAGCGCAACCTAGTTTTTTATAATATAAATACCAAGACCAATATTTTTGTTAATTTTCTTACATGATTAAATTTTTTAAGGCTTAAAATGCACATCAAATTCATTTTTAATCTATTGTGAATAAGGAAGAGAAAGGTGGAAGCTTGGCTACAAGGCTTTTAGTAAATTATTGCATAAGGAATTTATTTTGAATTTTTTTTCAGAATAATTACTGAAATCATGTTATTTACTAACAGCCTTATAGCCGTTTTGGTCTTTCAAATGGTCCAATTTTATTTCAGGCTAGCCAGGCAGAATCTTCTACCTGGATTCTATTCTATACTTTATCTTCTTTGGACTATTCGCAGAAAGTTAATTAAAAATTGGTTTAATATAGTGAATTTTATTTTATTATTTGCAGAAAATTGTCTTTTATACGATACGTTACATGATTTTTCATTATGGCTGAGAACCGGTTTTAATCCAGCGGATATTAAACGGTTAGGAATAAATACGAGAAAAGATTTTAAAGTCTTTTTGTAGCACCTATGAGAAACTAGATACTTTATCATTACTATAGTTCATATTTTTACCGCTAGAAGTCGCATTATTATATTTAAAACATAAAATATTTTCTTATATTACGGTTTATTAAATTATTTCTTTTATTACTTTGCTATTATTATTAATAAAATTAGGTATTTTATTATTTCAAAATAATAATCTACTTATATTTATGCAAGCAGTTTTTATGTTTGACTTTTTACTAATCAATTAAAATTATGCGCCTTTACTTTACATTTAGAAGAAATTTTGGTATCAAATCCAACTTTCATTATGTGAAGAGCAATAGCTTAGTTAGAATTGTGAATCGTCACATAAAGTTAATGTTGTCACAACTAATTTTTGGAAATTGTTCTCTGCTACAATAATCCAAGATCTATGAAAAGCTTACCTTTAAAGGATAACTCAAGCAGATTAGTATGATTTGAGATCTTAAGTAACATTCATTTACTATACTTACTGATAAATTGACAATAATTATCAGAGAATTATTCTTATAGTATTCAATTTACTTTTCTGCGGAAAACTGATAACTTTATTGTACGATTCAATAAATAAAAAAAATCGATATATCATTACATGAATGTTGCACCAGATCTTCATCTACTCTGATAAAGTAAAAAACGCAGCTGGCTAAAATATCTTTCCCCCTTTGATCTCCTTTACCCCATCCCCTCCGCATCTACTGTATGACCGAATTGATCAATAAATGAGGTTCATATTAGCTAGCTTATAAATTGATTTATAAATTTAATGCATTTATTTACTCCTAATGCATTAATTGTAGAAAATCTTAGCTTTTATTAGGATCTTGAGGGATGAGACAATTGGACGAAATATTAATGTACACAATATGATAATAAATAAAATCACTTAACTACGTAACTTGAATTATCCCCTCCACCCACAGGAATACAACTTTGGGTACCAATATGATTTAAAATCCAATATCCCATCCTTCCCCGGCTTATTAACAGAAAACAGATGCTTTAATTTTGATTTATTATCTTCTAACACCACTTAACGACTTTATACTTGATTTATATTTTAGCTATAAGTTTTACCGCTAGAGCTCGCATTGTAATTTATATTGGTAGTATTTTAAGTTCAAAAGTGATTTATTTCAACAGTACATAATTTTTTTCTTAAATTATTAAATAACTAATGTTTTAATTCATCATAAAATGTAAATTTATTTGAATTCATACAAAAGACTGTGTATTTAAAAACATGGAAATATATATTTTATAAAAACATAGCTTGTCACAGCCATTCTTCTTTGTGCACCGCATATTTTTTCTGGTATACTTGAAGAGCAAATGCTCAAATTAGTGAAATTGACTTTTCTACTCTGATTGGACATCTAATATTTAGTCATAAGTATCAGGTTCTGTTCTGTCTGTGAACCGATAAGCTTTACAGTTTAACTTCTCATAGGTCTTGGGATGGTCTATATTTTGTTTTGGGGGGTGTACCACCAAACTTTCAAGACAAATCGCCTTTAGAAAATTTGTCTCCCCATTTAAAAAAGAATAATTAAAATCTGGATTTTTGAATATTTTGTCATAGCCTGTACTGATAATTATTTTGTAATTTATGATTTTATCTTTAGACTTCACATTTAAAATTATTAGATTTCTAATTTTATAAAAAAATATTTTTAACACTGTTTATGTTTAACATTTTTTTTACTTTTTAATTCTAAAATACAAAAAAAATTAGGTTGTCAATATCAACCTCCCCTCCCTTCAAGTGTCCCCTAGAGGCCTCTAAGGGCGTAGCCGCTAGTACTTATTTAAAGATCGTCAGCTCTAACCTTATAGCATTAGAGCATGTGTATGTCGGTTTTTAAGCAACACGGGAAAAATATTTTACAATTTAAACAACATTCTATTAACTCTGTTACGATCAAACATGCGAACGTAGCAACTTTAATTGTAAAAAGGCTTGCTTTTTAAAATGAAAATAAGTGTTGTTTTCTCTTTAATTAGTAAATAAATTAGTTTTAGTTTATAATGGTACCGCTAGGTTTGGCTTTGTAACAAAATAAATTATTATTTTGGCTTTAAAAATTATTTAATTTTAATATGATTTATTTGCTACATTAGGTAAACTGCGTTTATTAGTTCTTAATAAATTATTTTATAAATTTGCTTATATTTAAATACAAAACAATTGTAAAGCATAAAACTTTAATTTATATTGCTCCGGTTATATTCAATAATTAGCGTTGAATGTGAAATTCTCAAATATAATCAATATATTTATGAAGAGCGACTGCTCACTGAGTCATGATTTTACAAACGAATTAAGCTTCAAGTAGCCTTACAGCTAACAGCTGAGGCGTAGTGGGGTCCCACAATAAAGAAAGATAAGGGGGGGGGGGGGGATTTTAGTTTATTGAAGAAAAAATTTAACAGGATACCCTCAAAATAATAAAAAAAAACTTTCCTGGACCCATTAAGAAATTTCTCTATGAAGGAGGTTCATATATGGTTCAGTGGTTAGCTAAGTATATAAAAATCTTATAATCATGGTTTGTACAAGAACACCAATAGAAGTTATAGATGCACGGACCGACTCAAATTATAGAAAAGCCTCGCTTTTAAAATTACCATATGTGTTTTAATATTTAACTTCTTAGTGCCAGCACAAGTAGAAATTTAAATATAGTTACAAATTTGTCCGCGAGGTATTGCATTTATTTTAGTAAAATTAGATTTTTTTTCTCCACAATTATATATACATTTATTTAAGAAATCTAGGATATTTTTTAGATATAAAATAGTTATATTTTTATTAAATTAATAGAAAATAATACATTTCAATTTTAGGGTGCTACCAACTTAGTTTTTAAAGATTTTATAATTTGAAATTGTAGTTTGTGTATTGTCAATCAGGCTGATTCCCCTATGGTTATCTGTATGTTTTGGAGAGATACATTTAAGTAATACTTAACACATATCTCACTTATATACTTATCAGCGGCTTTACCCCTCGCATCTAGGGTAATTACAGTTTGTGAGACATTAAAGGGCCTTCGTTACAGATAAGACAAGCTCACTACTTTCTGTTTTAAGACTAGCGGCTTCGCCCTTAGCCTCTAGGGGCTTTGCCCCAAGAGGTTTTATCAAACTAATATTTCATGTTATAGATTTTAAAGAAAATAATTTTTTTTTTTTGGGGGGGGGGCGTAATTTTCATTTTTTGGGGAGTTAGGGATGTCCCGCCACCCAAGAAAATAGTTATAAACCTTACCGGGACCTATGAGAAGCTACCCAGTAAAGGAAAACCCGATCGGTTCAGCGGTTAGCGAGAACCTTCGCCACAAACAAACAGACAATAAACATCGTTCTACTTTGTATTATAGATACTAGCGGCTACGCCCCTAGAGGTTTTTAGGGGCACTTGAGGAGGAGAGAGTCGAATTTAATAATTAAATTTCTTAGGTATTATAGATTTTAAAAGAAAAAGCAAAAAAAAATTTTTGGGGGGCAAAATTTTTTTTTTGGGAAGATGCTCCCCCCTCATTTTTAATTTTAGTTAAAAGAATAAAAAAAATAACAAAATTTGGGGTGTCCCACCCCCCAAGAAAATAGTTATAAACCTTCCAAGGACCTATGAGAAGATCCTTCGGTACAAACATACAAACACACAAACATCCTGTTACTTTATTATAAGGATAACACAACTGAATCGTTACATTTTATAGCTTATGCCTGATGCCTTGCCTGACGTGCGACTGCGCAGAGATCTAAAGGGAAACGACAATGGCAATGAATTGATCTAAATACCCTAAAAGAATATACTAAATTATTCTTTTTGTTTTGATACCTAACTTAATAGCAATTAATCAAAATTCAATTAAATTCCCGAGCCAACAAATAAAAATAATCGTTATGGTAATGATGAATAGAGGACCAGTGTAATAAACAGCCCAATGTCCCCTCCCTCCTTGTTTTGTTCAACCATTTCTTGGGCAACAATTGTTGTATGAGCAGATAATGTTAGGAGATGGGAGGGTGGGAAAAAATAAATCCTCCTTCCTATACGCATTTTATGTAAACGGGTTGCTATGATGTTAAATTATGTTTATGTATGTTACAATAGGATTGATCCATTTAGTTGAGATATATCATTAGTTGATGGGTAATATCTAAGGAAAGAGTTGATGCGCCTCCATTTATCTATCCCTGTCTCTCTTAGATATCGTAACCAAGTTTATTATTAAATTTAGCAAATTTCCTAACATTGAAGTATTCCAGGGATCTAAAGGGATAAGACAATGGCCTTTAAACTGATGCATATTCCCAATGATGATACACAAAATTACCACTTCTGTAGATTACAGTTAGGATTTGAAACGGTTGGACACTCAACTTAATGAACCAACCAATCAAAATTCAATAAAAGTCCCCAAAAATGTTGCACTAACTTTAAAGACCAGTGTAATAAACAGCCCAATGTGACCTCCCTCCCAGGGTTTAAACCTCTGCTAATAAAAAGTAGAGAAAAAGACACATCCTAAGAATCATCTTTGACCACCCCTCCCCCTTTCTTTTTCTATAGTTCCGTCTTAAGGCCTCTAGGGGCGTAGCCGCTAGTGTTTAATACTTTAGTAAATTGATTGTTAAACTATCGTAACCACACATAAACATTTTATCAAAGTTTTCCATTCTCAGAATAAAATTTATATTTATACCAACAAACTTTTATGTATGGGTTTGTGTGTGTGTGTGTGTTTGTGTGAGTTTGTGTGTGTGTGTAGGTTTGTATGTGTTGGGTGCGTATGTGTGCGTGTGTGTCTGTATGTGGATGTGTGTGATATAATTATCATATTCATCGGATTTTAAACAATGATTTCTAGGACAACATTTGAGTCGTCTAAAAAAGTTTGTACTTATATTTACAAAATTTTGTTTAAATTTATTTTCTACTCTTAAAGTTTTGACACTCTACTAGAGTTAATATTCGTCTGTTCCACTGTTTGATTACAGAACTTCACTTTTATGGATGTTGTCATCCTTGTTTTTTAATATTTTACTGATAATAATATCTTTAAATATTCTAAAAACTTTAATACTTTTTTAGTTGTGATACACTATAAAGATATTTTTCTCTCTCTCTCTCTCTCCTTATTCTATGCTCTCTTTCTCTCTCTATCTATCTATATCTCTCTTTCTTTCTTTCTTTCTCTCTCTCTCTCTTATAAATACTATATAAAAGTAATAGTATGTCTGTGTGTCTGTCTGTATGTACTGAAGGATCTCGCTTACCACTGAACCAATATAGTTCTCCTTTACTGGGAAGGTTTATTGCTATTTTGTAGAAAGATACCACCACTCTTCCAAGATAAATCATCTCCAAGGAGGGAGGGGGGGGATTCCCATCCCTCCAAAGTTCCTTCATAGAAGCCTCTAGGGGCATAGCCGCTAGTAAATAAATATATAAATAGAGGGTTTGAACTAACTATTTTAAAAGTTGAAAAATCTTTCTTTTGAAAAGAAGTTTATAGAATATCAATAGAAACAGGGATCTAAAGGGATAAGACAATGGCCTAAAAATTGATGCAGCACATCCTTAATGACAAAATATTCATTCTAAATTACAATTAGCAAATGAAACTTTTAATACTCACTTTAATAAACGAACCAATGAAATTCAATAAAAAGTCCCCAAAGTTGTTAAGCAAACGAACAAGAAAACGTTATACATAATAAAACTTTGGGGATATGTGATATAAACCGCCCATTGTCCCCTCCCTCCCTGCAATTGAAAAGTAAGGAGGACATTGATAGATCTACACCAAGTAACAGAATTAGAAATCTTTATATAAAAGTAACAGGATGTTTGTGTTTGTGTGCAGCTTATGATATCACTAACAAGTGAACCGATATGGTTCTCCTTTACAGTGAAGCTTCCTATAGGTTAAGGGAAGATTTATATCCATTTTGGGAGAGAGTATCACTACCCTCCTAAGAGAAACCGAAAAAATTTCCCCCTACAAAAAATTATTAAATAAAGAGAAAAAATTATTGTACAGATATAGATAGATAGATAGATAGATAGATAGATAGATAGATAGATAGATAGATAGAGAGAGAAAGAGAGAGAGAGAGAGAGAGAGAGTGTGAGAGAGAATGGGAGAGAAAGATAGTTTTTTATTTAGCTTGCTAATATGGACCTTTTTATTGATCAGTGCATCAATCTAGGGGGTTTGATAAAGGAGGTTGATGGGGAATATCGTTATTTAGCCAGCTGAGAGCATAACTTTATCAGAGTACATGAAAATTGAATGCAACATCCAATAGTATAATATATCCATTCACTCTGGACACTCATAGGGTGGCCACACAAAGAAAGATCCCAGAAGTTCCTAAGAATATTTTAACCATATTATAACAGTAAAATAACAGTACACAGTGCCCTTATATTGTACTGTAATATTACTGTATCTAAAGGGCCATAGGAATGATCTTTAAAAAGTTGAAAATGAAATTTGTGGTGAAAGTTTTGTGTATGCTATCGGAGGAGCATTTGTAACACACTCACAATCGAGGGACAGGGATAGCTTATCTGAAAATTAAATTTATTTATAAATTAAGGATGACAACATCTGTAAAAGCGAAGCTGTAAAACGGTAGGAAAAACGAATATAAACACTTATAGTGTTTCAAAACTTTATAAGTAAATTTGTTGCAAAATTGATTAATACAGGATACTGTTTAAGGACATTCTTACATTTCTACATTATTGTTTATGGAGATGCTACTTTAATAACATTGTACTTTGTTGTCCAAGGAATCAATATTCCAGATGTATACCTTCCTGTTTTATATTAAAAAGAAAAGTATTTTTTGGGGGGTAGTGGTATTTTTTTGGGAGTCGATTTCTCTCGGGGGGGGGGGGGGCGGAGAAATCACTACCCGAAATAGCTATTAACCTACCTTTGACCCATAGAGAGATTTGCTGTAAAAGAGATACATATTATATCGGTTCAGCAGTTAGCGAGGTACTTCAGCACAGACAAAAAAGCTATTTTATATAATAAGATTATCATCCTTTTAAGAATATTTTTAATTTAAAATATATTTGTCTTCAGATTGTCTATCCATGTGCAAGCTTAATCTGTAGTTCTTCAATCAAGGGTTGCAAAAGTAAAAAAAGGGATTTGAAGGGATAAGACAATTGCCGATAAATGTATGTACATCCTTAATGATGATACACAAAAACATCCCTTCTGTAGATTACAATTAATAGTTGAAACGTTTGGACACTCAGCTAAATGGAACAACCAATCAAAAGTAAATATAAGTCCCCAAAGATTGTTCAGCCAACAAATAAGAAAACGTTATCATAAGACTTTTGGGATTAATATCCAATAAATATCTCCAATGTCCCCCACCTCCCTTTAAAAAACGTAAAGCTTTCCTACAAAATTTTATTTTGTCTTTATCAGTCTAGGAAAGCTTGACATAGGTTCTTGGATGCTTGGGGTGAAGTTAATTCAAAAGACAATAATTTTATTAATATCTTAATATCTAATTTGTAAGTTATTTATGGATGGTAACATCTTTATATTTTTTGTTGCTTTGCTTTTTAATACAGTACGAAATAGTTATAAGGACGTTTAAGAAAGATGGAGAGAGAGGGGGGATTAAATGTTCAATTGTTAAATGGGGGAAGTATTAGAGGGGGCTGACTGTGCATTTATTTAGAGGGGTAAATACCCACTAATATATTGGCTTTATGAAAAAGGATAATTTTTTTTTATCGAATACTCCATTCATTTTACTTAAATCCAACCAATCTTTTTTTAGGGGTTTTCTCTCCCACTTCTCCTTTAATCTCCCTCATTTTTAGGACGTCACATGGCTGATTTTTGAGACACTTTGTCCAGTTACAAATAAATTTTATGAGGATATTTAGGGTTAAAACAATTGCAGATAAATTGATGTACATCCCCAATGATACCTAGATTATAATTAGTGGTTGAAACGTTTGGTGACACTCATCTTAAAAAATCAATCAAAATTTAACAAAGTTGTCCCCAGAGTTGTTAAGCCAACAAATCAGAAAACGTAATTATTACAAAACTTTGGGGACTAGTGTAATAAACAGGTTAATGTTCCTTCAATCCTCATAATTTTATGACAATTAAATAGATAAAGGAGTTTTAATCAAATGCTTTACTAATATCAATCTGCTCAAAATAATCAAAATTATTTATGATTTCTCTATATGTTTATTAAATCTAATGGGAACAAAACCCTTTATTTAAGTTCTAAAGTTATCATAATTGATTAAAGTACAGTAGAATTATGAACCAGAACAGACCTAACATTGTTATGTGATGTTTATGTATTTACTAACCATGGAACTTTGCTTTTGTGGGTAGCCTTTCTAGATTTGCATTTGATTAAAAGTTTCATGGCATCACCAACTACATTAGATATCTTTCTATCTAGCTATCTAGATATCTATCTATTTAGCTTTATATCTATCTATATATCAATATAGTTAACTAAGTATCAATCTATTTGATTAAAAGTTTCATGGCATAACCAACTATATTAACTATCTTTCTATCTATCTAGCTATCTATCTATCTAGCTATCTATATAATTTACCATGTATCTTTTGGGTTTCATGGCAACGACAATTATATTAGTTATCTTTCTATCTAGCTATTTACTAATCTAATTATATTACATATATCTATCTATCTATTAGATAAAATGTCTCTATCTATCCATCTATGGTCGTTATATCTATCTATTGGTAGATGAATTGGATTCTGTAGATTACAATAGTTGGTGAAACTTTTAGACACTTGACCTAATGAACCAACCAATCAAAATTGAATAAAAGTCCCCAAAGTGGTAAGCCAACAAATAAGAAAACCGTATTATTATATTTTGGGACTAGTCTAATAAACAGCCCAATGTCCCCTTCCTCCATGTGTAAAGTATATATGGTACCTTTCATTGAGTTTAGTTATTCTAAATGCATTGTAACCAACCGCAAGCGTGCGGGAGGGTGATGTAGCCAAATGTTATCCCCCCCCCTCCACTTCCTGAAATATCAAATTTCCCTTTATTTTACTCCACAGAGGGTCTCACCCCCACACGTTGTACGCCACAGAAAACCAACTAAGAATTATTTCTATTAAATTGGAAAAGTATAAAAAATAATTACTTTAACATTTTATAACATTTTCCAGTTCTCAGCCATACTTAAAAATCAGGTATATCATCGTTAAAGATAATTGTCCCCGAATATTAAAATTAAAATCACAAAATTAATACCAGTATTGATTATTATCTGTATAAGAGCTGTAAATAATACGATAACTGTAAGGTATTATAAATGGTTCTTATAAACTTTTAATATCAATCAACCGTTAAAAAGTTTTTCCAGTTTGTTAGAATTATGGAGTTAATTATCATTGTTAAGTTATTGCTGCGCTACCTATGGACATAATTGTTACCCTCCTCGCCTGGTACCAAGTTTAAAGATTACAAAACTTTGGGTACTAGTGTAATATACAGCCCAATGTCCCCTCTCTACCTGGTGCCCTGTCCCCGCCTCGCCTGGTAACCAAGTTTAAAGATTAAAGATCATTGGTAACCGATACTCAATATTCTAATACTTTTCTTGAATAAGGGATAGCCTTCTTTTCAAACAAGAAAGAGAGGGGACATTGGGCTGTTTATTACACTAGTCTCCAAATTTTTATGATAACGTTTTCTTTTATTTGGTGACTTTTGTTGAATTTTGATTGGTTGGTTCATTAAGTTGAGTGTCCAAACATTACAACTACTAATACAGAAGGGTTAATTTTGTTTAATATCATTGGGGATGTACATCAATTTATCGGACATTGTCTTATCCCTTTAGATCCTTGGTTATTATTTAGATGCTCCCTTCTTCAAAGTCGACTTCTGTCCTTTGACATTCGAAGGATCATCAAATTATTTTCCATTGTCATATCCCCTATTCCTGGGACATATTAACTTCCTATGTCCCCTCACTCAACCCCACCCCCCTCCCCCCCACAAACTACAATTATTCTTATAATAGATACACTCAAAAATAGCAACTCCAAAAAAGTGCTCTTTTAATTCAATTTTGGAAGGGGGACGTAAGTGTAGCCTTTTTCCTAAGGTGGGCGGGGTGTCTCTAAAACCATCCCCCCTAAATCATCCCTCAGTGTATACCCATAAAAGTTTATTAAGTGTTTCCAGAGAAAACTAAGATTAGGTCAATTTTTACGTTTTTTGACACCCAGGGGGGCTAGAAGGGTTTATCAAGTGGTTCCAAAGAAACATCGAAGTATAAATATAAATTATCATATTTTTAATTCCACTGTTTGAGTATTCCTTTACTTTTCAATATCTATGAATATCAGGGAGGGAGGGGACATTGGACTTATATTCACACTAGTACCCAAAGTTTTATAACTGCGTTATCTCGTTCATTGGTATTTTCATTGAATTTTGATTGGTTGGTTCCAAACTAGTATTGTCCAAACTTTTAAATTAATAATAGATTATGACGTCAAAAAAAATAACCAATGAGAGGCCATTACAAATTACCATTAGTCAATTACAATTTATTTTGGCCTCGCATTGGTTAATTTGTTTTTGACTTCATAATCTGAGTCAGTCACTTTTACTAGCTTCCAATAGTACTAAACTACAGAATGGATAATTTTATTTTCATCACTGTGGATGTATATCAATTTATCGTCCATTGTCTTATCCCTTTAGATCCTTGATGAAGAATGTATAGTTTACATACATAATTTATATTTATGTTACAAGGATAAATATATCAAAAGGAAGAAAAAATGAGAGAGTAAGAGAGAGATAGAGAAAGATAGAGAGAGAGAGAGAGAGAGAGAAAGAAAGAAAGAAAGAGAGAGAGAGAGAGAGAGAGAGAGAGAGAGAGAGAGAGAGAGAGAGAAATAAAGAGAGAGAATGTAAGATATAAAGACAAAAAGAGAGAAAGAGAGAGAGAAAGAAAAAATGAGAAAGAGAAAGATAGATAGAAAGAAAAAAAAGAGAGATATAAAGAGAGAGAAAGAGATAGAAAGAGACAGAGAGAGAGACAGAGAGAGAAAGAGAAAGCTAAGATAAAAAAAGAGAAAAAGTAAGAGAAAGTAAGATATATAGAGAGAAAGAGAGAGATACATATTAAAGATGACTGCCTGCCTCAAATTGCAAAGACCCTTTTGCTAGCATTTTCAAACAAACTTTATCCAATTTTCTTTCTCAATTAAGCTGATAGAAGCCTACAGCTTCTTTTTGAGAATGAAATAATTATAGAGATGCTACGAATAAAGATACTAATATTGCATACATTAAGATAATCTTAGGGCAATAACCAATATCATTTTTGTCTTTTTCTATGAGGCAAAACTACTCAATAATAACTATCTATCTATCTGTCTATCTATCTATCTATCTATCTATCTATCTATCTATCTATCTATCTATATATATATCTATCTATCTATATATCTATCTATCTATCTATCTATATATATATATATATCAATATCTAAAAATCTATCTATCTATCTAAATAAATAATAATTATCCCAATAATTGGTATCTATCAATATGTCTGTCTATCTATCTATCTATCAATATTTATATCCATCTATCTATCTATCTTTATTTATATCTATCTATCTATCCATCTTTTTTTTATACTTATCTATCTATCTATCTATCTATCTATCTATCTATCTAAATAATAATTATCCCAATAATTGGTATCTGTTTACTTTGCAAAGTAAGATAATACTTAGTAGCAACACCAGGAAGGGAGAGGACATTAGACTCTCAATTATACTGGTACCCAAAGTTTTATCTTATTCGTTGGCTTCAAAGCTTTGACATTTTTGTTTAATCTTAAAGCGTCCTAATTTTTCAACCAATAATTTTAATTTACATTGATGTTTATTGTCTTATTCCTTAAGAATGATCCCTGTTTCAATCATAAAATACACATACAAATAGACAGACAAACTTCATATTACTTGCTATATAATATTTCAAAGCATAAAGTTTTGAATTCAAAAGTTTTTAAAACTTATAAAGAAAAAAATGTTTAGACTTGTACAGTGTTTCGGTATGTATTTCTTGTATTCCCTGGCAAGTTCGAACCCATTAATCCCTGTTTCCTTACACCAGAATTCCCCAGAGAATGAGTGTGTTACGCGGCATTCCTAACTATCCCCGCGCGGCGCGTGGCTTGTAAACGAACAAAAGAGACGCGCACTTTTCCTTTGATTAGTCCCACGTGAGGAGCTACGTGAATGAAAATAATGTATTGCTTGAATATACATGCGCTCTGATGTGTGGAATATCTCAAATAAGCCTTCCTGCTTAGTTTGACATCATATGTGGTAAGAATTTATCTTTTAATTCTTGAAAATAAGCGTAGAATGGTACAATTTTATGAAGAAATTTAAATCATTAATTTTTCAGCAAATAGACCATTTAACTGCTAAGTTTTGATATACGAATATTTACTTTTATGTTATTGATTATTTTATTCTAAAATTATTAATTTCTGATGCGAGTTAATATGATTCGTGCCAATTTAAAGTTTTTTAGAAAATTCATATTTTTTATTAAATTGAAATCACGCAACCTCGATGTTACAAAAATAATAACCATTAATTTTATGTAATTAATTCTTATATTTTTGTTTTAGACTTACTGTTTTCATGGTAATAAATACACATTCGTAAACTTCACTATGTTGGTCATTCGGAGGGCTTGGAGATAAGATTTCGAGAACGGCTAGGCATTGCGTTCCGAAACATACAGTCTATAAACAAAAACATATTCAACCAAAAACCAAGAATTTTGAACTAAAACTTTAAACCAGAAAATCCTTCAAAATTTAGAAATATTTAAAAACAAAAATTTTAGACTTTTAAACAAAATATTCCAATATTTAAAAATAAACAAAATAATCATAAAATAAACAAGGATGACAACATTCATAAAAGCGAAGCACTTAAATCAGAAAGAAATTAAATTGTGTAAATATATTAAATGGACGTAGGGACTTTCTAATAATGATTACAGAGTTGTTACTCTTCCTAAATCATACCTAACTAATAGGAATCATCATGTAAAGTTTGAAATCGGTAAGAAATTCTAACATGACTAAATTAATGAAAAGAGCTAACCGTTACGGGACGGACCCAAATTATAGAAAATATGTTAAAAATACACTAGTTGTTTTAAAAACCTGGACATTAATTCGCTATATACAAAGTATTTGAAGCTAAAGATCTCAGAAACTGTTACACTAATAATAAAACGTGTCTTAAAATGAGGAACTTATGTTTAGGGGTTAGGCTATTTTTTATGGGATATAATAATGCTACCTTTAAATGTTAAACTACAAATATTGTTTCTTTTTTGATATAATAATGGATATAGAATATGCGTGGATATTATGACGGAGAAAAACAGGGGCGTCCAAGCTTTTTTTTTTGGGGGGGGGCAAAGAAGATAAAGTATAGAATAGAATCCAGGTAGAAGATTCTGCCTGGCTAGCCTGAAAAAAAATTGGAACATTTGAAAGACTAAAACGGCTATAAGGCTGTTAGTAAATAACATGATTTCAGTAATTATTCAGAAAAAATATTCAAAATAAATTCCTATTACAATAATTTACTAAAAGCCTTGTAGCCAAGCTTCCACCTTTCTCTTCCGTATTCACAATAGATTAAAAATGAATTTGATGTGCATTTTAAGCCTTAAAACATTTAATTATGTAAGAAAATTTACAAAAAATATTGGTCTCGGTATTTATATTATAAAACTAGGTTGCGCTCTTATGTATGTTTTTAAACAGCTGATTTATACATGATAGCAACTACATCCATACATTAACTTGTGGTAGGGGGGGAGGGGGGAAGAAGGGGCTGTACTCATTTAGCTGACCCTTGAAAGTTACAAATGTGGTCAATCCTCCTTATTCTATGGGGGGGGGGGGATAATCGCCCCCTTACCCACCCCCCTTGGACGTCTATGGAGGAAAAATTGTCGTCAATTTAGGTTTCTTATCATTGGTCAGTTTGTTCATCCAGTAGAAAGAGAAAGCTGGGATAAGGGAAGGATGGGGGGTTTCGTTAATATGGCCTGCTGTGTGTTTCACTTCATTGTTATAATTTTATATTTTTCAGAGTTAAAAAATGCAGTGATCAAAATAAAAAAAAGTGATTAATTATAGAGTTGTTAATAAAACTAGTTATATAGTAGCTGCGCTACTTGAGAATATGTGTAAAATGAAAGTGATACCATCAGGCTGCCAGAGGCTACCTGGCAGCTGCCTGCTGCTGATGTTCTTTACCTGTATTCTGGCGGCCACCGTCAGCGGTCTGCCAGATCCTAGCAGCATCCAGCAGGAGGCCAGTATTCTTAAACATCCCGTACATTCAGGTAAGTTAGGTTAGGTAGGAACAAATACCCCACAGGGTTATGTATTTGTTTCAAATATTGTTGTTTTATTAATTTTTGGAAGGCAGGAATCTAAAGAAATAAGACAATGGCTCATAAATTGATGTACAACCCAAATGATAATACACAAAATTACCCCTTCTAAAGATTACAATCAGTGGTTGATACGTTTGTTCACTAAACATAATGAACCAACCAATCAAAATTTAATAAAATTACCCAAAGTTTTTAACATCTATGAAATCTTATTATAATACCTTTTTAGGACGAAATACAAACCAATCTTGCTAATTAAGTGCATAATTATACGGTCAAACGTCATTCATTTGATTACTAACTTTTTTTTCTGGGTATTCTTAACTGTAGCTTTTTAAGGCCAAGACATTATTCCTTCTCCAACTATTTTAATCGCACACCTAATATACCAATATACAGTAGTATCAACCTTTTTTTAACATCCTTAGTAACGCGGTGTAGGTCCTAGATTCTTTACTTTATAGATATTTTAAAATGAACCACATATGTAAAGGTGCGTTTTAAATAAAATGTAAAAAAATATAATAGAAATAAATCTAATAAAATAGAGAATTTGTTTATATAAACTCTTTTTCGGAATGTCTCAAATTATGTCTTATTTTCCTTTTTATATTTTTTTTATGAAAACAAACTTTAGCTGAAGAAATTATTTTATATCTATCTATCTGACTATCCATTTAACTATTTATCTATTATTATATCTTCATTTCTATCCATCTATCTACTTATCCATCTATCCATTTTTATATACATCTATCCATCCATCTATCTATCCATCTATCCATCCATCTATCCATCCCTCTATCCATCCATCTATCCATCCATCTATCCATCCATTTATCCATACATCTATCCATCCATCTATCCATCCATCTATCCATCCATCTATCCATCCATCTATCCATCCATATATCCATCCATCTATCCATCCATCTATCCATCCATCTATCCATCCATCTATCCATTCATCTATCCATCCGTCTATCCATCCATCTATCCATCCATCTATACATCCATCTATCCATTCATCTATCCAATCATCTATTCATCTATCTATCTATTCATTTATTTATCTTTCCATTTATCCATCCTTCCATCTATCTATTCATCCATCTATCCATCCATCTATCTATCCATCCAACTATCCATCCAATTATCCATCCATCTTTTTATTCATCTATCCATCCATATATATTTATCCATCTATCCATTTATCTATCCATCCATCTATCCATCCATCTATCCATCCATCTATCCATCCATCTATCCATCCATCTATCCATCCATCTATCCATCCATCTATCCATCCATCTATCCATCCATCTATCCATCCATCTATCCATCCATCTATCCATCCATCTATCCATCCATCTATCCATCCATCTATCCATCCATCTATCCATCCATCTATCCATCCATCTATTCATCCATCTTTTTATCCATCTATCCATCCATATATATTTATCCATCTATCCATACATATATCAATCCATCTATCCATCCATTCAGTCATCCATCCATCCATCCATTCATCCATCCATCCATCTATCCATCTATCCATCCATCCATCTATCCATCTATGTATACTTTTGCCCCTTAGAATGTAATTTCCTGTAAGGAAAAGTTTTCTTTATAAATATACATAAATATTTCCGTAACTTTATGTGTGTGTGTTTCTCTGTGTGTGTGTGTGTTGTCTGTGTGTGTGTGTGTGTGTGTGTAAATGTTGTATATTTAAATTTAATGTTTATTTGAAATCCTTGAGTTAAAGGTTCAATATCAAGAACTTTTAGATATATAAATTATGTGGATATATTGACAGGGGAAAATTTGTCATCAATTAGGTTGCTAGACATAATTTGTTGGTCAGTTCATTCATTCATTAAGAGGGGAGGGGATAGGGTAAAAGAGGTTGGATTTTAATGTTCTTTTAGCCAGCTGCGAGCATCACTTTATCAGAGTACATAAAAATTTGGTGCAACATCCAAGTAATAATATATCATATGTAATACCAAGAAATATTATGTTCAAAGATTGCGAAGCAGTAACAAACTAACAGATATTTTCAGATATCTGAGGGGATAAAACAATGGACGATAGATTGATGTACACCCCAAACTAGGATAAACAAAATTACCCATTTTAGATAATAAAATATTTGTAGCATAAGTTACCCAAAGTTTTATAGCGAAACATTTGTCTTTAATTCTGTAGGATAAAATTATTGGTTAAAACATTTGGACACCAATAATGATTTAACAAAAGTACCCAAAGTTTTTAAGCTAAAATTTTGGGTACCAGCATACCCCCCTTCCTAATTTTATATAACTTAATACCTTTTTTCTCTAAAATAAAAGAATATTACATCATACAGTAAATGTAAATCTTAAAATATTTTTCTTTTTTTACTTTTTTAAAACTTTTTTTTTCTTTTAACAATATCTCTCTCTCTAAATTGGATTTATTACTATTTGGATCTTGCACCAGATTATTATGTACTTAAAGTAAAACTTGTAGCTGGCTAAAATAACAATCTCCCCATCCACCCTCTTCAACCAATCCCCTCCTTTAGGATAAATAAACTGACCCATAAGTAATGTCCATGTTGGCAACCTAAATTGACGACAATATTTTGACAATAACCACATATATTCTACATCCATTACAGAGAATAAGAAAACAATGGAGTGCTAGTACCCAAAGTTTTATAAACACGTTTTCTTACTAATACTTTGGGTATTTTTTAAAATTTGATTCATCAAGTTGAGTGTCCAAACCAATAGATTTTATCTATAGAAGGGGTGATTTTGTGTAACATCATTGGGGTCGTACATCAATTTATCATCCATTGTCTTATCCCTTTAAATTCCTACTTTTTCTATCATATATACATCCGTCTGTATTTAAAGTTTATCTGAGAAAGAGAAACAGATTTTCAAAAACTTTTCAGGGATCTAAAAGGATAAGACAAATGGCGATAAATTGATTTACATACCCAATGAATATGCAAATAATTATCCCTTTCGTAGTTTATAAATAGTTGTTGAAGCATTTGTTTACTCAACTTAATGAACCATCCAATGAAAATTCAACAAAAGTACCTAAAGTTGTAAAGTTTTTAGAGGGAGGGTAAAATGAAAGATAATTAAGTAGTATTATACTTTGGGGAAGGGCTATCTTTTAAATACACACCCCACCTTCTCAAAAAAATAGATAAAAAAAACAAAAAAAAATCGATTAATGATTCAGATTAATTAAAATCTCAAAGTAAATGCATATATTGGCAAATCAAAAAAAAAATGGGCTTTTTGATCTAAAGAAAAACAGTTTTGCTTTCAACCTTTCTGTCAGTTAAAATATCGATCAACAAGGCTTATTTCTCCAGTATTTAAAAAAAATGACCATTGACATAATCTAATTATTAGAGTTGCGTTACATATTTTGGTTAGATTTGATTTTGATTAATTAAATAGTGTCTAAATAAACACGTCAAAAAGATTAAATAATTTTAGACAAAGTATTTTTTTCTTGAGATAAAAATCCTTTCCCACTGTTCAAACTGTTCAATGGATATATACTGTACGTGGATATTATGACAGGAAAATTTTTCGTCAATCACTTATTGGTCAGTTCGTTCATCCAGTAGGAGGAGAAGGGAGGGGAGTTATCGTTATTTTAGCCAAATACAAGCATTACTTTAACAGAAGACATAAAAATCTGGTGCTACATCCAAGTATTAATATATTGATTCTTCCCCCTAGAAGTAAAACTTTACTTTGTTTCTAAAAAGAAAATGTATTAAATTTCCTGTATATATCGGATGTAGCAAAAATATATAGAATAGGGGGAGAGGTAAATGGGAAAAAATTCACTTATTGATTTTAACAATCTTTTTATGAGGTAGATTTGGTTTTAAGATCTCGGAAATTGCTTGCGTAGGGCTTTATAGAGTAGTATTTTTTATGTCTTGTAGTGGTTCTATGCTACTTTCATCATTTCCCACACCCTCTCATATAGGCAAGGGATAAAGCCAATATTATATTATTAAAAAAGAAAACTAAAGAATATAAATTTACCTCTCCTTATTTTCATGTAATAAAGGTAGGGTGATGTCTTGTAGAGAAAAAGGGAGGGGCTCCCATAATTACACAATGGGGTGGTTACATTATTTTTGGATATTTAATTTTTACTATTTATCTAAAAAAGGTAAGTGGGATGTGCTCTTTTAGAGATATACAGTATCAAACAAACATCCACCAATATCAGGGATCTTAAGCCACAAACATATTTGATCTATTTTAAAAATAGAAAAATGTTTTTTTTTCTAACCTATGGTAAAACTAAATGAACTATCTCAGAGCAATATATAAAGGTGTGTATGGTATGGTAACCCCCTACTAAGATAATCCTCCCATGGGGGGTAATACTTCCCCTCCCAACCCTGTGAATGTATTGAGGGGGCACCCTGCCAAGTTGTAGCTAATTTAATTATATTTATGAGATCTTTATTATAGTTTAGTATACATTTTTCTTCTTGTTGCAATATTGAGACATATTTAAGGTATATTTTATCTGAAGAAAACCTATGGCAACACATAATTTTATTACTTTATTTATAAACTAGCGGCTTCGCCCCTAGCCTCTAGGGGCTTTGTCCCAAGAGATGATAAAAAAAGTTAAGGTGAAATTCATTAAAAAAAGAAAAAATAAGAAGGACCAAGGAAATCTCCTGCAAAAAAAAAAAAAAAATAAGACCAAGGATATCTCCTACAAAAAAAAAGGGGGGGATGTTTTTTTTAGTTTTTGGGGAGGTTGGGGGTGTCCCATCCCCCAGGAAAATAGCTTAAAACCATCACAGGACCAGTAGGTATAATCCCTGAAAAGTAGAGCCAAATCGGTTCAGTGGTTACTGAGATCTTTAGCTTCAGACGGACAGACAGACGGACAGACAGACATTGTTCTACTTTTTATAATAGACTAGCAACTTTGCCCCTAGCCTCTAGGGGCTTTGCCCCAAGAGATAATAAAAAAAAAAGTTACGGTGAAATTCGTAAAAAAAAAATAAGAAGGACCAAGGAAATCTCCTGCAAAAAAAACAAAAAAAAAAAGGACCAAGGATATCTTCTACAAAAATACAAAAAAAAAATAAAAAAAGGGGGTGTTTTTATTTAGATTTTGGGGGAGTTGGGGGTGTTCCATCCCCAAGGAAAATAGCTTAAAACTATCACAGGACCAGTAGGTATAATCCTTGAAAAGTAGTCCCAATCGGTTCAGCGGTTACTGAGATCTTAAGCTTCAGACAGACGGACAGACAGACATCGTTCTACTTTGTATTATAGATTATCTTTTTATTAACCTTTTTTGTTAATAACATGTAAGACAAATTATACAATCAAACTGTAACCATATGTCAGTTTTGAACACCTTATTATAGTCAACAAAGTCATAAACATATTTTTAAATAAAAATTATATGTTCATTAAAAGCATATTTTTATCTAAAATTTCTATATCTCCTGTAATATTAAAAATAAACCTGTTGTTAATATCAGTAAATTTCTTTCAATATCATTGTTGCTGCTGCTCCACTTTCCTTTAGGATAGAGATTGTATAGGAAAATAGCTTAAAACATGCTAATCTAAGCTGGAAATATTTTTTATATGGCTGCTATTTTAAACAATGGTGTGCACATGTTTTCACCAGGGGGGGGGGGGCTGAAACACACCCATAAATTTTACACCAGAAACTTAGGGCGTATATACAGTATACACCACCCTTCTGCATTACTCTGATTTTAAAAAGGTATCTTAAATCTTTTAAAGATTCTTTTGAAAAATAAGTATCTACACATAAATTTAATTTATTCGTTGGTTGGTAGAAGAAGTCAAACTTACAAGCCTTTTTTCATTAAAAAATCTTTAGTAGTAAAAAAACTCATGTTAATTTGTTATCAAAGGCTTCTTTGAAGTCAAACTAACATTAAATGCACATAAATGGATATTGAAAATATATAGAAATTATGACACGGAAAAAATTTAAAATTAAGTTGTTAACATGGACATTATTTATTGTATCGGATGGGAAAAGAGGGTGGATAAAAGTCACCATTTTAGCCAGCTATGAGTTTTACCCTATTAGTGTACTTGATAATTTGGTGAAAGTAATAATTAATCTATATATACCTAGATTTATTTGTTTTTAATTTTGACACTATCCACCCCATTGTGATATGAATTTAAATATTTATAAATCTAAGATTTTGACAAGATTTACCCCATTGTGATATTGTATATCTAGTAGAAATAGCTGTAGACTATATCTCAGGGATCTAAAGGGATAAGACAATGGCCAATAAATTAATGTACCTCCCCAATGATTATACACAAAAATATACCTTCTGTAGAGACATTTTGACACTCAACCTAATGAACCAACCAATCAAGATTCAATAAAAGTCCCTAAAGTTTTTAAGCCAACGAATAAGAAAACGCTATTATAAAACTTTGGGGACTAGTATAATAAACAGTCCAATGTCGCCCCCATCCCTGTGGTATACTATATCTAGTTATACCCTAAATATACTTTATAGTTATTTTATATACGAAGCATCTCTATAAATATTTCCTTCCCTTTCTTTTTAACTGTTATTTTACATAGTACTAAAGGCTACATCCTTAGGAACCTCTAGGGCCCTTTTAGGGGGGGGGGGTGGGGGGATAAAAATAAAAAGTGTCGACACACTTGTAGGAAGGAAAGTTAAGCAAGTCAAACAGTGGCACTTTGAAAATATATTTTTTGTATTTTTCGTGATTTCTCTTAGGTTGGTGGTTTCCTCTCCCCAAAATAGTTATAAACTTTCCCTAGGACCTATGAGAACCATATCGTTTTCGCATTTACAGCTTTCAATATCTATTTAATCAGACTTAGTTGGTTGGCACTAAATAGCAATTTTACAGAAGGGTTAATTTTGTTTATTATCATTGTGCACATTTTCATCCTTGTTTCCTTACTATCTTGGCAAAGTTAGACTATTATTTTATAATCAGATGTGAGGGTGGGGTGTTTTGAGGGGGGGGGGAGATAAAAGAGAAATTTTGATGGAATAGAGCATCAGGTTTTAAATTACTTCCACAAACACACACACACACACATACACATACATACCCACACAAACACACACACACAAACACACACACCACACAGACAGACACACACACACACTCTGTCTCAAATTACTATGTTTTTCATTAAATAGCGAAGCTTTTCTTTTATTATAAATTTTTATACCAATGTTCGTTTATTTGTTACTAGTGCCTTCGCCCCTAGCCTCTAGAGGCCTTGCCTTAAGAAGTTAGGTGATGGTATATTTCAAACCCTCTAAAAAATAGCTTAAAACCACTGCAGGACCAGTAGATATATTCTATGAAGAGTAAAGCCCATTCGGTTGAGCGGTTACCAAGATCTCAAGCTTCAGACGGACAGACATTGTTCTACTTTGTATTGTAGGTTTAAGTGAAAAAACTGTATTTTCCAAATTCCCAAGACATCATTTGAATGATGTTAAAAAGCTTAATTTTTTTTACAGATAGACGTACCTACCCTAATTATAGAAAAGCTTAGCTCCCAATAATGATATTCTAAAAAGTTTACATAATACCAATATATATCAAAATAATGGATATAGGATATACGTGGATATGTTGACAAGGGAAAATTAGTCGTCAATTTAGCTTATTATGGACCTCATTTATTGTTCAGTTCGTTTATCCAGTAGGAGGGGAGGGGATGGAGTGAATGAGATGGATGGAGGTTATCATTATTTTAGCCTGCTGCGAGCATTACTCTATCAGAAATCATGAAAATCTGGTGCAGCATCCAAGTAATAAAATATCTATTTCTAAAGAATATATTACAAAATTTATCAATAAATATTTATTGGGAAAAAATTCATGGAAATTCTAACTTTTGTCATAAATATTATGCTAAAAGTAAGTGTCTGTTTAATAAGATCTTTGAAACAGCTTGGTCTATTTAGTTTTTAATAGTAAGGTTGCTTTTGTAATAGGATAGGTTAGACGATTTTTAAGTTTTTAAAGAAAAACAAATTAAAGTTTTGTGTGAAAAAGTGTTAGAAAAATAGTTTTAGGTTTGTTAAAATTTAACTTAAATAAATTTCAGATGGGGGAGAGTCCTTATGAGCTAGGGGCAAAGCCAAATAGTAAGTGAAACTTGTAGCTGGCTAAAATAACAAATATCCCCTACCATCCCCTTTTCACATTCCCCCTCCTCTCCTACTGGATGAACGAACTGACCAATAAATGAATTCCAACAAAGCCTAAATTGTTTCAAAAATGATCCGTGTGACGTCATAAACATGAGGGAGATGAAAGAAGAAGTGGGAAAGAAAACCCCTAAAAAAGAGATGGACAATTCCTCATTTTTATTACGTCACATGGATCATTTTTTACACATTTTGGGCTTTGTCATGAATTTAAAATTAGCAGGCTAAATAGACGACAAATTTTCCCCTGTCAATATATCCACGTATATTCTATGTCCATTATAATAACTTATTTTTTTTAGACTGCAGCAAAGCCTTGGGAATGGAGACTGGAGCTATAAAGGATAATGATATCACTGCCAGCTCATACTTTGATTACCATAGTGTGGGGCCTCATCATGCCAGGTAGATAGATAGATATATAGATAGATAGATAGATAGATAGATATGGAGACCGGTGCTATAAAGGATAATGATATCATTGCCTCCTCTTACTTTGACTACCATAGTGTGGGGACTCATCATGCCAGGTAGATAGATAGATAAATAAATAGATAGATAGATAGATATATAGATATATAGATAGATAGATAGATAGATAGATAGATAGATAGATAGATAGATAGATAGATAGATAGATAGATAGATAGATAGATAGATAGATAGATAGATAGATAGATAGATAGATAGATAGATAGATAGATAGATAGATAGATAGATAGATAGATAGATAGATAGATAGATAGATAGATAGATAGATAGATAGATAGATAGATAGATAGATAGATAGATAGATAGATAGATAGATAGATAGATAGATAGATAGATAGATAGATAGATAGATAGATAGATAGATAGATAGATAGATAGATAGATAGATAGATAGATAGATAGATAGATAGATAGATAGATAGATAGATAGATAGATAGATAGATAGATAGATAGATAGATAGATAGATAGATAGATAGATAGATAGATAGATAGATAGATAGATAGATAGATAGATAGATAGATAGATAGATAGATAGATAGATAGATAGATAGATAGATAGATAGATAGATAGATAGATAGATAGATAGATAGATAGATAGATAGATAGATAGATAGATAGATAGATAGATAGATAGATAGATAGATAGATAGTTATTATTGAGTAGTTTTGCTATAGAAAAAAGATATAGATATGTAGACTGGTGCTATTAAGGATAATGACATCACTGCCTCCTCTTACTTTGACTACCATAGTGTGGGGCCTCATCATGCCAGGTAGATAGATAGATAAATAGATAGATAGACATATAGATAGATAGATAGATAGATAGATAGATAGATAGATAGATAGATAGATAGATAGATAAATAGATAGATAGATAGATAGTGGCTGAAGAAACGTTTGGAAATTCAACTAAATAAGCCCACTGATAAGAAAACGTTATTCTAAACTTTGGGGACTAGTGTAAAACAAATTTTTAAAAAATAGACAAAAGTCCCCACCCTCCCTAATTTTATTTCTTTTCCAGGGTACGTCAGGACGTGCGAGGGGGCGCGTGGTGCCCCAAATCTGTCATCAAAGAGGGGGTTGAGGAATGGCTGGAGGTGGACCTACACAAAGAATATTGGATCACAGGAATATATCAAAGCTGTAAATAATAAACACCTAGCGAATTTATTTTGAACTAAAATCGTATCTGTCTATTGTGCCCTAGCAAAAAATGGGGATAGATGTCACTGCTGTTGGCCTACCTATTCTATTGTCGTCATTGTAGAGGGAAGGAGAAAAGGAAGGTGGAAAGAAACTTCTAGAAAAGAGATTGGGTATAGGGTATTTCCTTACGTCCATAGAATAGGTAGGCCAAATCAGTGACATCTATACCTATTTTGCTAGGACACTATAGACAGACAGCTACTTGAAACACAACTTGCGAATTTATTTTGAACTTATTTTGAACATATGAATTTTATGTCAACATCCATATGTAGATAAGCACAAAAAATATGAATGTTTTGTAGAATGAGGGAGAGACATACGGACCAAGTAAATTATATACTAGATACTCCTTGGAACAGTGAATCTACACAAAAAATATCAGCTGTCTATCTTGAAAAAAAAATCATGTTTTCAGTTTCTTGCTGACAGAATGACGGACGGACGTACAGACTTTTAATTCCAAATATAGAAATATCAAATCATCTTTCATTGAGAAGGCATCAAAACAAGGATGACAACATCCATAAGTAGCGAACTACAAAAAATCATCAAATGGACAAACAGACAAAGTGAGTTATATAGCAAAATTTCAGTTCTCAAAGAAAAAAAGAGAAACAATGCAAAACATAACGTGCATATCTTTTAAGTATGACTGAAAGTAAACCGGGATTAGATGCGAATATCAAATAGGAATCATCACTATAAATTTCAGCTTTCTAACTTTCATGGCAGCCGAGAAAACAATAGCATAACTGACTGACACATTATAGAGTAGCTTCGCTACTAAAAATTACAGCTTTGATTTTGATAAACAGGCACTGAAACACAAGGACGTTATGGAGGGGGGCAGGGGATGGAGTTCACTGAACAATATAGGATACTATACTGGAGAGATAATATAGGTAGGAGTATAGATAGATAGATAGATAGATGGATAGAAAGATAGATAGATAGATAGATAGATAAATAGATAGATAGATAAATAGATAGATAGATAGATAGATAAATAGTTAAAATTGTAACTGAAGATTGCTATAATGCATGACACATGATTTTTTACAAATAATCTTTTTTTATTCATTCTATGTGGACCATATGAATAGATATATAGATAAATAAAATGAGAAGGGGGGGGGGAGCTTTTTGGCCCAATAGAAAATATGGGATTCTGCCTATTGCACTTTTGAGAGTTGTTTTGATTCTATTTAGTTAGAAGCAGATTTTTAAAATCAAATTCTATTTTCAAATGCATTAATTTCATTTTCTACTTTTTTACTTTTACTTTCTAACTCTCTCTCTCTCTCTCTCTCTCTCTCTCTCTCTCTCTCTCTCTCTCTCTCTCTCTCTCTTTCTCTCTCACTCTCTCTCTCTCTTTCTCTCTCTCTCTCTCTCTCTCTCTCTCTCTATCTCTACTTATACTGGCCAAAGCATTTTATAAATAAACATTTTCTATTTATTTTCAATTTTACTTTCTCTTCTATCTTTTTTATATCTCTTCTCCCCCCTTTCTCTCTCTCCCTTTTCTCTCTCTTTCTCTCTAACTCGTAATCTATTTATTTATCATGACCAATGCATTTATTATAAAAACAATTTATATTTATTTTTTCTATTTCTCTCTCTCCCTCTCTCTCTATCTATCTATCAAAAGTGATTTAATAAATAAACACTTTACTTTCAATTATATCAATAGAGCGTAGCAACTCTCTAATTCTCTCTCTCTCACTTTCTCTATCTATTTTTTTCTCTCTTTATCTCTCTTACTCTCTCTTTATCTATCTTTCTATCTATCTATCAAAAGTGATTTAATAAATAAAAACTTTACTTTCAATTTACACCAAAACATAGCAACTCTCTCCCTCTCTCTCTCTCTCTCCCTCTCTCTCTCTCTCTCTCTCTCTCTCTCTCTCTCTCTCTCTCTCTCTCTCTTTCTCCCTCTCTCTCTCTCTCTCTCTCTCTCTCTCTCTCTCTCTCTCTCTCTCTCTCTCTCTCTCTCTCTATCCCTATCTATCTATCTATCTACAATAAAATGCTCTTTATTTTGTGTTTATTTGTTTTTCTGTTTATGTAAGCTAAGTATATATAGGATCAGGGATCTGAAGGGATACAATGAAAAAATTAATCAATGTTTATCCATAATGAAATTACCCCTTCAGTAGATCAAAATTGTTGGTTGAAAAGTTACAGGATGTATGTCAGTCTTTCTGTCTATGAGAGTGTGTGTGTCTGTTTGTACCGAAGGATCTCGCTATCGATATGGTTCTCCTTTACAATGTAGCTTCTCATAGGTCCTAGGAAAATTTAAAACTATTATTTGTGGGAGGAGTGTACAAGAAAATTGATTTATTTAACTTTGACTGATGGAAAATTTGTAGGCTTCATCCCAACATAGTTTTTTTTCTGCTGGTGTATTATCCATCTTGCTGAGTAAAACCAGGCAGGGAGCGGACATTGGCCTGTTTATTACACTAGTCCCCAAATTATTAACCAAATTAGCGTTTTCTTATACGTTGACAGAACCAACTTTGGGGACTTTAATTGAATTTTGATTGGTTGGTTTATTAAATTGAATGTTCAAACGTTTCAACCACTAATTGTAACATTATTGGGGATGTATATCAATTTATCAGCCATTGTCTTATCCCTTTAGATCCCTGGAGTAAGACAAACAAATATATATACCATTTGGTGTAATATTTCTTTTTTAATTTTAAGGGGTAATTTTGTGTATAATTATTGGGGGATGTACATCAATTTACCGGCCATTGTCTTATCCCTTTAGATCCCTGAAGTAAAACAAACAAATATAGATACCATTTGGTGTAATGATTCTTTTTTTTATTTTCTAAGGGGTAATTTTGAGTATAATTATTGGGTATGTACATCAATTCATCGGCCATTGTCTTATCCCTTTAGAACCCTGGAGTAAAACAAACAAATATAGATACCATTTGGTATAATATTGTTTCAATCTTTTTTGGGGTAATTTTGTGTATAATTATTGGGGATGTACATCAATTTATCGGCCATTGTCTTATCCCTTCGGAATTCTGGAGTAAAACAAACAAATATAGATACCATTTGGTGTAATGTTTCTTTTTTATTTTTTAAGGGGAAATTTTGTTTTTAATTATTAGGGATGTACATAATTTATCGGCCATTGTCTTATCCCTTTAGATCCTTGGAGTAAAACAAACAAATATAGATACCATTTGGTGTAATGTTTCTTTTTTCATTTCTTAAGGGGTAATTTGGTGTATAATTATTGGGGATGTACATAAATTTATCGGCTATTGTCTTATCCCTTTAGAATTCTGAAGTAAAACAAACAAATAAAGATACCATATGGTGTAATATTTATTTTTTTATATTTTAAGGGGAAATTTTGTGTATAATTATTGGGGATGTACATAATTTTATCGGACATTGGCTTATCCCTTTAGAACCCTTGAGTAAGACAAACAAATATAGATACCATTTGGTATAATATTGTTTCAATCGTTTTTAGGGGTAATTTTGTGTATAATTATTGGGGGATGTACATCAATTTATCGGCCATTGTCTTATACCTTTAGATCCCTGGAGTAAAACAAACAAATATAGATACCATTTGGTGTAATATTTATTTTTTTATTTGTAAGGGGTAATTTTGTGTATAATTATTGAGGATGTACATAATTTTATCGACCATTGTCTTATCCCTTTAGAACCCTGGAGTAAAACAAACAAATATAGATACCATTTGGTATAATATTGTTTCAAGCTAATCCCTATACATACACAGATGCACACTTATAAGTAGCGAAGCTACTCTATAATTCACTTTGTCTGTCCGTCATTCAATCAGTCAGTCCGTCAGTTCGTCATTCCGTAAGGCTAAAAGGGAAAACGTGATTTTCTCGGCTCCTATTCAAGATAGACAGCTGAAATTTTTA
This sequence comes from Acartia tonsa, assembly GCF_053477335.1. Lineage (NCBI taxonomy): Eukaryota > Metazoa > Arthropoda > Copepoda > Calanoida > Acartiidae > Acartia > Acartia tonsa. The sequence continues at coordinate 792,526 of NC_137263.1, forward strand.
GTGAATATTCTCTTGATATATGCCCATCTAATCAATTCATTGTTTTGTCCATCTGTCTATTATTTGGGGTGCTAGATAGATTCCTAGATTTTCAAGTTTTTGTGATTTTCTCAACTCCTTTTCAAGATACAGGGCTGAAATTTTCAGGGAATAATTGATTTTATATTCTACATATTTTTGCCCAAGTTTGATTAAGATTTTCTATTAATTGGGTTGCTAGATCGATTCCTAGGTTTTTCGGTTTTAATGGTTTTCTCGAACCCTATTCAGGATTGACATACATATTTTCATCAAGTTTCATTAATATTTGTCTATTAGTTGCGGTGCTAGATCGATTCCTAGATTTTAAAGTTTTCATGATTATAAGGTTGCGTGGTTTTTTAAAGATTTGATGATTTTATTATTTTACCAAGATAATGATTATTGTATGACACTGCTTCATAGTAATTTTCTCCTGATATCCATTAAAAATTTCTGAGCTTCGCGACTCATGGATATTGTTATCCTTGTATATATCAGGGTATCTAAAGGGATAAGACAATGGCCGATAGATTGATGTATATCCCCAATGATGACACACAAAATCCTCATACATACACAAATACACACTTATATATATATACTCAGGGATCTAAAGGGATAAGACAATGGCCAATAAATTCATGCACATCCCAAATGATGATACACAAAATCCCTATACATACACAAATGCACACTTATATATATTCCCAGGGATCTAAAGGGATAAGACAATGGCATTTATATTTATTTACATCCCCAATGATAACACACAAAATCCTCATACATACACAAATACACACTTATATATATATACTCAGGGATCTAAAGGGATAAGACAATGGCCAATAAATTCATGCACATCCCAAATGATGATACACAAAATCCCTATACATACACAGATGCACACTTATATATATTCTAAGGGATCTAAAGGGATAAGACAATGGCCTATATATAATCATGTACATCCCCAATGATGATACACAAAATCCCTATACATACACAAATTCACAGTAATGCATATCAGGGACGTAAAGGGATAAGACAATGGCCGATATATTTATGTACATCCCCAATGATGATACACAAAATCCCTATACATACACAAATGCACACTTATATATATATCAAGGATCTAAAGGGATAAGACAATGGCAAATAAATTGATGTATATCCCCAATGATGATACACAAAATCCCTATAAAGTATACATACACAAATGCACACTTATACATATCAGGTATATAAAAGGATAAGACAATGGCCGATAAATTGATGTACATCCCCAGTGATGATACACAAAATCCTTATACATACACAAATGCACACTTATATATATATACTCAGGGATCTAAAGGGATAAGACAATGAAATATATATTCATGTACATCCCCAAATGATGATACACCAAATCCCTATACATCCACAAATATTCCCTCTTTTCCTGCTTATTCACCATGTTAAACCAAAAGCTTATTTCTGACAAAAATTATAATTTCTTTGTACTTCTTATATGTCTTATTTAAGTTTGCCCCTACCCCCCACCCCCCATTATTACAAATACTGCCTAATAATAATATGGCTGACTATTAATATTAGACTGGGGCTAACTCCTCCCCCCCCCCCACCCACCATGATAAAAAAAGCTGGCTACGCCCCCAGTACATATATTTGTAATAATAAATTAGACTGGGGTAAACAGAATTTGCATAAATTGATTAGAAGACCAGCTCTCAATTCTCTCAACAAAGAACCCAAACTAAATACCTTAAAGTAACATGATGTATGTCTGCTTCTTAAATTAACAGAATGTTTGTCGGTCTAGCTTTCTGCTACTTAAGATATCTCAAACTTATTAGAAGCTTTCAATTCTCTCAACAAAGAGCCCAAACTAAATACCTTGAAGTAACAGGATGTATGTTTGTCTTTCTGCTGTTAAATTAACAGAATGTGTGTCTGTGTAGCATTCTGCTACTTAAGATCTCACAAACTTATTAGAAGCTCTCAATTCTCTCAACAAAGAACCCAAACTAAATACCCTTAAGTAACATGATGTATGTCTGTCTTTCTGCTGTTAAATTAACAGAATGTATGTCTGTCTAGCATTCTGCTACTATATAGATCTCACAAACTTATTAGAAGCTCTTAATTCTCTCAACAAAGAACCCAAACTAAATACCTTTACGTAACAGGATGTATGTCTGCCTCTCTGCCTCTAAAAGTAACTGCTAAACAAGATCTCACAATTGTATTAAATATGAACCCCATCAAAATACCTTAAAGTAACAAGATAACTGTCTGTTTATCTCTAAAAAATACTTTTCAGTAACAAGATGTCTATCTGTTTATCTTGCAAATGTTAATATTCATTTGAAAGTAATATGTTTGTTTGTTAAGGACCCCATATATATCTTTGAATAGTATAATATGATATGATAAGCCTAAGTAAGTATTCTCATCTATAATACAAAGTAGCTTGATGTCTGTCCGTCTGTCCGTCTGTCTGTCCGTCTGAAGCTTAAGATCTCAGTAACCGCTGAACCGATTGGGCTCTACTCTTCAGGGATTATACCTACTGGTCCTGTGATGGTTTTAAGCTATTTTCCTAGGGGGTGGGACACCCCCAACCCCCCATAAAAACTAAATAACCACCCCCCCAAAAAAAATTTTTTACATTTTTTTTGTAAAATCTCAGTAACTGCTGAACAAATTGGGCTTTACTCTTCTGGGAATATACCTACTGGTCCTCTGGTGGTTTTAGGCTATTTTCTAGGAGGGTGGGACACCCCAACCCCCCTAAAAATAAAAAATCCCTATTTCCAAATTTTTTATTTTTTTTTATTTTTGTAAACAAAAACCAGTAATTGGGTTGGGGGAACCCCACTGCACCATGGGGCGAAGCCCCCATGAACCCCCCCCCCCAAAAAAAAAAAAAAAAAAAATTCACCAAAAATTTTTTTTTGGCTTTTTGTAACTTTTAAAAATTGACATATTTAAAAAGTTGTTGCAATTATAGGTATTAAATAAAATTTACAGAGGAGAGTTTTCAATTTTTGTGTATATGTGGTCCAATCAGTGGGACTATCAGAGCTTGCGCCGCATACAGGGTACTCGCTTATGCTCACCCCGTACGAGATATACGGTGAACAACCTGGGTTTAATTTTTACGAATTGAAATTTTTGTGCATATGGCGCACAACCTGGGTTTAATTTTACCAAAGAGTAATTCGGCAAAGAATAACTTTTTTGAAAATATAACTATAAAATTATTCTGGAGGGTTGACTTTCCATTACCTCATGGGGTGAAGCCCCTAGAGGCTAGGGGCGAAGCCACTAGTGTATATATATACTAGTGGCTGCGCCCCTAGCATCTAAGGGCTCTATAATCAAAGGGATATGGATGGCGAAAAAATAGCTTAAAACCACCCTAGGACCTTTAAGAAGCTTCACTGTAAAGGAGCACCATATCTGTTTGTTAGTTTGCGAGATTCTTTGCTACAGAGAGAAAAAAGCTTATTACTTTATATAATAGGATATAGTTAGGTAAATACTATAGCATTGGTATATATATATAGTCCCGCAGGGTTACGGCACTAGAGCTTGAATTATAAAGTTAGTAATATTGAACTTTGATTAGGTTGTACAACAAATTAGCATTGTCTAAACTTTTCAACCAATATTAATCTACATAGTTCATAATTTGGGGTTAAATCAATTTATCTTTCATTGTCTTATCCCTTACGGTCCCTGTTTACATACTTATTAGTAATTCATATATGAAAACAAACTAGGGCGTAACACTTCTTATTTATGAGGGGGTAGGGGGAAATATTTTTTAACTTAATTTTCCATTGATTAAAAGTCATATTATATTCAGTGATTTATAGACAATACACACCAAAACTGGGAGGGGGGGTTGAGGTCATAACCCCCTTTTTCCAACTTTATTATCTATACATTATGAATTAATTTATGCTTGTTTTGAAATAGAATTAGAAATAGGGTTAATATAGAATTTATTATAAATCATATATAAGAGGGAGGGGACATTAGGCTGTTTATTTATACACTAGTCCCCAAAGTTCATAATAAAGTTTCTTATTCGTTGGCTTAACAACTTTAAGTAATTTTAAGTTGAGTGTTCAAACCTTTCAATCACTAACAATTGTAATCTACAGTAGAGGTAATTTTATGAAGCATTATTAGGCATGTACGTCTATAAATGTGACAACATTTAGATGCAGCATAGAATAGACTAATTTAAAAGTTTAGTTTTAAAATATTCGCTAGTTGTCTCTGTAAACTTTAGGCAAACCAATTATTGATCTACATAAATATAATTTACCGTATATTCTATTCCATTGTTTTTAAAAATAAAGAGATTATAATTTTTACATGGAATAATTATAAGCTTTTTTAAAATACGTTTTATTCTAAACAAACTTCTTTCAATGAATAATGCAGTGTCAAATGTGGTACTTCCGTAAAAAATTATCATTATTTCGTCTTGATATTTGTAAGGCTTTAAGCTTCTAATTATATGTATGGACTGATTAATCGGTTGGACATCACCCTCTAGGGATGACACCCACTGGCCCTGTGGTGATTGTTCTTAATGGGTTAGATCTCTAAATCCCCCCATTTTAAAAATTTTTAAAAAGCGTTATTAAAGCATTTATCCTTATACTTATCATTAATAAAGGAAAGTTGTTGATAATATCTCTATAACCTTAAATATAATGGAGGGGGACATCCCTTTATCTCGTTGGGCGAAGCTTTTACAGGCTAGGAGCAAGGCCATCAGTGGCCAGGTCCAATATACAAACTTACTGAAAATCACATTTATTTATAAGTTCTATCAATTATTACATTAATGTTTCTTAGATTTAGAAAAATGTAAATTTAAGAAGACGTAACTAAGTAGCAGCTTGAAGCAAGATAGCATAAATCCATCACAGAAGTGACAGTACCTATGTAAAGCTTACCTAAAATAGATAACCCAATCACACAGTTGTTATTGAGATTTTAAGCTTCAGACAAAAGCCTTACTACTTTATATAATAGGCTTTAACTTTAATATTTCGAATATGAAGTAAAAAATGAAACATCTATGATGACGTAACTTTGAAGGAGCCTAGCCTAGTGTAGTTGGAATTAAAAGTATAGTTTTAAAATATCCGCTAGGTGTCTCTAGAAACTTTATTTATTTTAATTTTTGATCTGCATTTGGACAACTTTTATATTTAATCGTGTATTCTATTAAAAAAAAATTTAAGATACATTAAAAATTGTTTTTATATGGTTTAAATAAAGATTTATTTTTAAAACACTTTTTTAGAAAAGAAACTTATTTTATATTAAGCAGTTTCTCCGCTTCTATAGTCTCGTCGAGGTCCAATACGACATCGTATACATCAAGCAATATTTGAAAGGCGATACGCCTATTCAGTACACTTATTATTTCAAGAAGTTTGTTTGTAATAGCGAAGGAAATCGCTAACCCCTGAACCGACATGGTTCACCGCTATATTGTTGCTTCTCATTTACCTGGGAAGATTTATTTTTCATTTAATTTTTTGAGTGTATATTTAATAGCTTATAACAATATATCATTAATTGGTTTTTACATGTTTTAATTACAAGCTTTTTCAAGAACACTTTCTACAAAACATATTTTATATTAGTTAGTGTCTCTATCACCGGCCACCATGTTGAAATCCAAAGGGTGAGCAAAAAAATGATTACCTTTTTAAAATTGAAATTGCGCGGCTTGTGTTAATAGTAGAAAAATGTTATGCATATCGTTAGAACCGCTTTGAACTGTATTTTTGGGAAATATAAGAATGATTCCTCTGCTACATATAGCTAGGGAGCTACGTGTTAAAATGTCCCAACTGATGTAAAACTTGACTTGCGAGTAAATTTTAAAATATAACTAAAAATTAGAGAAAATATTTTGCAAAAAGAGATGCTTACATTTTTAAATTTTAAATTGCGCAGCTTGTGTTTATAGTAGAAAAATGTTACGCATACCGTTAGAACCGCTATGAACTGTATTTTTCGGAAATATAAAAAACGGTGCCTGTGCTACGCATAGTTTAGGAGCCAGATGGTAAAATGTCCCAAAATTTACTCGCAAGTCAAGTTTTAAGTCAGTTGGGACATTTTAACACGAAGCTCCTAAACTATGCGTAGCACAGGAATCGTTTTTACATTTCCTAAAAATAGACTTCATAGCGGTTCTAACGATATGCATAACTTTTTTCTATAATTAACACAAGCCGCGCAATTTCAATTTTAAAAAGGTACGCATTTTTTTTTGCTTACCCTTTAGTACCAAAGCCATGAAATGTTTTGAAAGACATTACGCCTAGTTTGTATTAATATCCCTCTTTTGTGTTCTTTGAGTGTATCTTATCAATAACCACTGAACCAATATGTTTACAATGTTGCTTCTCATTTTACCTAGAAGGTACAAAAGTATTTTTGGGGAGATTACCACAAACCTTCCAAGATAAATCACAAAAAAAAATAACTTCTTATCCCCCCCCCCCCCCCCCCCAATAAAACTTAAGTATCCCTACAGGCATCTAGAGGTGTAACCATTAGTGACAGATTTAAAAGTTTAGTTATAAAAATATTTGCTAGGTGTCTCTTAAAACTCTATAAAATTTTTTTTTTGAAATGCAGTTTTACAACTTTTATATTTAATCGTGTATTCTATAAAAAAAAATTTAAGATATATTAAATATTGTTTTTACATGGTTTAAATAAAGGCTTATTTTAAAAACACTTATTTAAAAAAGAAACTTGTTTTATAAAAAACAGTGTCACTAATATCAACTAGACGGGATTTCCAGAGCTTCTTGGACCACATTAAACCATATTTGAAAGGCGATACGCCTATTTAGTACACTTTATCTTATGTAAAGCATATTCGTACTAGCGAAGGAAATCTCTATCCACTGAACCTTTAAAATCTTGTTTCTCATTAGACCGGGGAAGATTTATAACTTTATAACTAAGTTTTGGGAAAGGGTACCACTATCCTTCAAGATAAATTGCAATGCAACACAAAAAATATCTAGAGGCGTAACCGCTAGTGACTGATTAAATCGTTTAGTTTTAAAATATTCGCTAGGTGTCTCTATAAACTCTATAGAATTAAAATTATTGTTCTGCATATTATTCATTTTAATATTAAAGTGTAAATTAAAAAATAAACTTTTTTATGATATATTGTTGATCGTTTTACATATTTTTAATGTAAGCTTTATTTTAAAAACATTTCATTCTAAAGAAACAAATCTTTATGTAATGCAATGTCTTATACCCATTAGGTAGGTCGTCCGCTAGATTTCCCAAGTTTGGATATTTATGTAAGGCAACATGCCTATAGAATTCAGATTTGACTTGAACTTAAACTTAAGCTGAACTATCCCTGCCGGGGTTTTGTCTTGGAAGGGAGGCAAGGGTTGAATGTTATTATTAAATAAGTAACAAATATGGGCCGTTGGATTACAGTAAGTTATCTATGGGGGCCAGGGGGTAATTAAATCTGCAACATAATTAGCTTTAAACCTAAAAAAAACTAAGCTTGTTATTACATTAAGTAAGAAGTTATATGTAAATTTGGAGGGTTGAGTCTGCACAACTTTTTTATTAGATTCACCCTCGGATTTTTGACCTATGAGAAGTTCTACTGTAAAAGAAAACCCGATCGGTTCAGTGGATAGCGAGATCCTTCGGTACAAACAAACAGACAGACAAACAAACATCATTCTACTTTGTATTATAGACATAGAATAAGGAGGAATAGAAGTGAAAACCCTAAAAATTTCTGGGAAATTTGAAGAAATCTTTGACTTGCGCAGTAACGACAATATTGCTAAAGTACAAATCACAATGACTAGTTGGACAAAATTTAATTTGTATCAAAATCTAATAAATACTGTTAATAATTTTATTGATCTTCTTGATTTAAAATTATGTATTTCAGTGTAACACGCTTGATTTTAAAGTAATTAAAATATTCTCTGTATTCAGAAGGTAATTATTTACCCATACACATAAGTATCTGATTGAGACTAACACCTCTGATACACTCCTCTTGATGAGGTGAAGACAGCATTAGCTACTTGGTCGTATTGAACAAATATGAAAAGTCACTTAATATGATGTTGTTTTTATTTTGGTAAGTATGATTGACCACATTTGTAATTTTCAAGGAACAGTTATATAGGTACAGCCCCTTCCTCCCCCCTCCGCCCCTACCACAAGTTAATGTATGGATATAGTTGCTATTAAGTATAAATCAGCTGTTTAAAAACATACATAAGAGCGCAACCTAGTTTTATAATATAAATACCGAGACCAATATTTTTTATCAATTTTCTTACATAATTAAATTTTTAAAGGCTTAAAATGCACATCAAATTCATTTTTAATCCATTGTGAATAGGGAAGAGAAAGCTGAGAGCTTGGCTACAAGGCTTTTAGTAAATTATTGCATAAGGAATTTATTTCGAATATTTTTTCTGAATAATTACTGAAATCATGTTATTTACTAACAGCCTTATAGCTGTTTTGGTCTTTCAAATGTTCCAATTTTACTTCAGGCTAGCCAGGCAGAATCTTCTACCTGGATTCTATTCTATACTTTATCTTCTTTGATTATAGATAGAGATTGTATTCTTATATTTTACACAGAACTTAAGATGATTGAAGCGGTATGCCACCTTCCTTATACGTCCCTCCCCCTACTCCCCCAACTTGCATTAAAATATATCAACCCCCCCCCCTTTCGTTTTCCTAACCCTTTTCATGTTGCCTAAAAAGAAACAGAGAAATAACTAGATTAAATAATTATTCTAGTTGTATATATTGATGCTAGGTGTCTAATTTTATAATTCAGATAAGTTGTTTTTGATGTTTAAAATAAGTAGACATTTTTAAATTAAGTTCTCAAATAAGAATTAAAAATTTTATTGATTTTATGTCCATTCTAACTAATTATTGTATATTATTTACGTAGCACAAAAAGTTTTTATTCATTTATGATATAAATTTAAAAATTTACATGAGCAATTTAGCGCTGGATAATTCTATTACCAAAGCATGTACCCAAATATTTGAAGGTTATTTTGACCAGGTCATTACTCAGTGTGGCAGAATTTTTAATTGTAACAATGGCAATGGTTCTTTCGTTAGTTGCACCTGAGTTTTATGAGATAATTTATCTTGATGATTCCATCAATAATAAGGAATACTTTTGGGAGCAATACAACTCTGGGATTAATTATCATTATTTAACATTTTTAGTATTGTTTAGATATTATTTTTATTAAATATTAACGATTTTTAAATAAGATTTTTAAAAAAATATTAATAGATATATATTGGTTATTTTTTGTAAAAAAAAGTTAGTATTTATGCATAATTTTACTTGATATGAAGTTGTCATGTGAACATTTTAAACACCGATTATTTTCGTTATTTTTGTGGACAACTAGTCTTATAAAATAACCTATGAAGTCTAGTGAATGAAGGTTATCACAAGCAAAATTTACAAGAATATCATCTAACATGTAATTTTGTAATCTTTAAGTGAAACGATGGCTGTCTATTTGTTTGTTTGTAACGAAGGATCTCGCTAACAACTGACCCGATTGGGTTCTCCTTATCAGGGTAGCTTCTCATAGGTCCCTGGAAGGTTTAAAACTATTTTGGGGGAGGGTACCACAACCTCCCAATAGAAATCGCCCCTAGAATAAAAATTACCCCCCCATTTTTATTTTCAATTTAATTAAATCATAAATCCTCCATAAAAATTATTGAAATATGAAATTATTTCCTTCTCAATAAATAGCTAAAAACCTTCTACATAGATCAATTTAATCCCGTCTTTAAAATAACAAGATCTTATCTATTATACAAAGTAGTCTAAAATAAAATTCAAGATACGGACTTTAAAGATAAATTTAACACTAACAATATATGATTAAAATATTTAACCCTATCTACTGAATTGCTCTTAAATTCAAAACCTATATTTAGTTTTAAATTGACGCTAGGAGTCTCTTTTTAAAGAAAGTTACACCATTTGAATTCTTTTGAGTATTTTTTGGAAAATTGTTATTATTCATTATTAAACAAATACTTTTAAAAATTTATTACAAATAAATATGTTTGTATAATATAAATTATTATTTTTGAGAAAGTTAAATTTTTAAATTGTAATTAATATATTTGATTTAAGTGAATTTTACAGTGAGCGCTCAGTTTTCTGGGTGTTATCCTGCACTTCTAATATATGTAGACCTACTGTTTTAATCATAAGGTGAACTAATTCAGTAGCTATCTTTGACCTTCTAGCCGAAAATTGGGACATGTGAAATATTATTCGTAAGCGGTTTGCACCAAGGGGGAACGTGAGGTAGTGGGGCTGGGGTTACATGTTTTTAATTTTAAGAAAGTAAAATACCACCGTTTAGTTTTTCTTTTAGGGATGTTTTACCACTCCCCCCCCCCCCACCCAAATTTTAATTATAATCCATCCCAGGACCAAAAAAACGCTGCATTGTAAAGAGGAGCCATAAATTTCTTGAGATCTAAAACTGTAGTTGCGCCCATAAGATTTTGGAACTCGTTGAGGAAATCAAAGAGAAAAAAAATTGGGGTGGGAATTTTTTAAATTTTTTTGGAGGGGAGGGGGGGCTGCCCCCCCCTCCCCCCCAATAAATAGATCAAAACCACTAGAGGACCAGTAGGTATATTCCCTGAAGAGTAGAATCCGATCGTTTTAGTAGTTACCGAGATCTTATGGGACGGACGGACAGACATCAAGCTACTTTGTATTATAGATAACAATTATGGATCTAAAGGGGAAAGACAATGGTTAATAAATTGCTGTACATCCCCTATCACGATACACAAAAAATACCCCATCTGTAGATTCTAAATAGTGGTTGAAATTTATGGACACTTAACTTAATGAACCAACCTATGTAATCTCTGTAGACGCACCTGTCCTTGGCCGATTTTAAATATGGCCACCAGACTTTTAAAAAACGTTTGATTAAAAAATATAACTTTTTTAATCCTATACAAGTGGGAAAGGAGTGATGTGTAATTCTACCCCCCCCCCCCCCACACCTACAAAATCTCTGTTGACGCCCCTGTCCTTGACTGATTTAAAATATGACCACCAGACTTTTGAACATTTTGATGGAAATATATTTTCATTTTTAATCCTATACAAGTGGGAAAGGAGTGATGTGTAATTCTACAACCCCCCCCCCCCCCCCACACAAAATCTCTGTTGACGCCCCTGTCCTTGGCCGATTTAAAATATGACCACCAGACTTTTGAAACATTTTGATGGAAATATATTTTCATTTTTAATCCTATACAAGTGGCAAAGGGGTGTGTAATTCTACACAAAATCTCTGTTGACGCCCCTGTCCTTGGCCGATTTAAAATATGACCACCAGACTTTTAAAACCTTTTGATGGAAAAATATTTTCATTTTTAAATCCTAGAAGATAAGCCAGGAATAAATGTATAAGACAATCGAATATTTTATTACTTGAATGTTGCACCAGATTTTCATGTACTCTAATAAAGTGACAACCGCAGCAGGCTAAAATAACAATACCCCCATCAACCCATTTACCCCATCCCCTCCTCTACCTCTGGATGTACGAATTGATCAATAAATGAGGTAAGCAACCTATATTGACGACAAATTTACCCCTGTCAATATATCCAAGTATATTCTTTATCCATTGCTAAGACAGATCTGTTAAACTTTGATACATTGTATTGGCATATCCTGAAATTAAATTATCTTCAATTGAACTATCCCTTCAACTCTGATCTAAGCATTAAAGAAAGGAAATGGAACAAAAATTTTGTCAAATTTTAAAATATTTTATCCTACACTTTTATATATGTAGCGAAGCTCTTATATAGTAAATGGTATGTTTTTCTGTCTGTACGTCTGTCTTACAGTTTGATTATATTTATTGACATAATTTGCTTAGTTTCCTTATATGGAAGCTTCTTATAGGTCCCTGAAAGGTTTTATGCTACTTCATTTTCTAAAAAGTCTGTGTATGGTTATAGGCTATTTTTGTGCCCTTCATATTCCTTAGAAAGTAGAGCCCCTTGATGCTAGGGGCGCAGCCGCTAGTAAAATATAAAGTAACACGATGTAGGTGTGTAAAAAAAGGATCTTGCTAACTGCTGAACCGATATGGTTCTCCTTCAAATTTATTTTTATAGGTATAGGGAAGGTTTATAGCTAGATAAGGCTTCACCCTCCTAAGTTAATTTGAATGTATAAAACTTTTTCAAATACATTATCATGCACCATGCTACTGGGGGCCAACACAACTGGTTTGATCTTGAAATTATTCATTTTAATATCCGTTAAAGTTAAAACCTAACTATAATACGATGTGATAATTTAATAAATCATGCCATTGTCCTGGCCCATAATCCCTGTAGAAAACTGCAGTAAGTGTGTTTTCAAATATTGCATAAGAGAATTGAAGCGGTTTTTAACAATAGAATCACAGAAATTAAATTACAAGCCCACTTCAGGGAGGAAAAGTACATTGGACTAGTTTTATAATACCTTTTCTTATTCGTTGGCTCAAAAAAGATATCTTCTTTGTGTTTTTAACAACTTTGGTGACTTTCATTGAATAATAATTTGTTGGTTCATTAAGATAAGTGTCCAAACTTTTCAATCCGTAATTGTAATCTACAGAAGGGGTAATTATGTGTATGATCATGAGGGACATACATCAATTTATCGTCCATTGTCTTATCCCTTTAGATCTTTAGATAGGTTCGAATTTTGGGCAACACTGCGTCATAACAAAAGATGTTAAAAATGGTTCCTTATAATCTGCTTGTGTCAGATGTGCAACATAAATAGTAGAGTATGAAGAATGCCTTGGCCCATATTAAAAGGTGCAACTCTTCATCATACACAGTTAGGACTTCTCATACAAAGGTTGTGCAATCAAAGGGTTGGTTTTCTGTTGGTTGTTACTTAACCTTAACAAGGGGGTGTGGGGGGAGGGTTACTATGCTCGATACAGCACTTTAAGGGGAATAACCAGAAATGTCCCTAGAACCCGCATTTCTACTCAATAGGATTCAATCTACTAAAGCTACAAATATACAGGGTTAAGGGATAAAAAACTATTTTTGCCTACAGCTTTTCAGCCAGTCAAACATGATAATTTTTATAAAAAATTATCTTAATCCTCATATAAAAGAAATATGTGTAGCTTAAGTAATAAATGTATAAGTATATATATATTCGTGACAACAACCTGCCCCAAATGGCAAAGACCCCATCTTTAGCAGACAAATAATAATTTCATTTTGTTTTTTTAATTCAGCTTTTGGAAGCTTACAGTTGCTTTTGGAATAAAAGAGACAATTTGAAAATTATATCTTTTATGCTAAACCTTTACGGATAAGCTTCTCAAATGACTTGGGAAGTTTTATAGCTATTTGAAAATTCCCCTAGAAAAATATGAACCACAGCAAAAAATATGTTTTTACTTTTTTCAAACCTAATGGTTCAATTAAGGGCCGGCTTGCAGTAGGGGGGATAAACCAAACCCCTCCCCTCATCTTATAGAACAATCTAAATTAGTCCTACCATCCCTTTCAGGCCCATACCCCTCTGCAAAATTCCTGTGCACATAACTATCAATAAATTTCTGAGATACAGAACATATATACATAAGTACATAAACAAATATTAAACAATTCTTTTATAATCTTTATCTCTCCGAGCGGCTACGCCTCTAGAAGCCTGTAGGGGCAATTTAGGTTTACATATGATAATCTTTGCTGTACGTGATCTTGTATATAATGATTTATTTAATGTTAGAATAGGTATATATCTATTCTACAGTCGAATCAATAACCTGGCCATTTTAAGTTTAGTTATTAATATAGCCGCCAGATGTCCATAAAGACTTAATTTTTAAAACAAACACTGTTGATACAATTAAATACTAGTTAAAAACAATTTTATTACAATGAATTTAAATAATGATAAAAAAATTTAAGTTTATTTGGTTCTAAATACAACGATTAAAATAAGACATTATATTTTTTAAAAAGATTTTTTCAAATACTGTATTGACGTATAATTATTTAGTGTTGAATAAATATGTCTTCCCACATATTCTTAATATTTGGAGGACACCAATCCTGAGAATACTTCAATCTGTTAGTAAAGGAATTTGTTGTTCTAAAAGCGAAGTGTCTCTAAAATAGGGTCGGTCTGTACGCCCGTAACGATTAGCTCTTTTCTTTAATTAAGGCAGGTTAGAATTGTCCTTTCGATTTCAAACTATACATAATAATTACTATGACAGTTAGGTAAGATTTAGAAAGCGCTACAACTCTATAATTGTTACCAGAAAGTCCGCACGTCCATTTAAAACATGCTGATTTTTTACTTATCTGGCAAAAAAATTTTGTATGTTAGAATTTTCTAATTTATTGAATTCTGATTCCTATTACAAAAAGGTACAATGTTATAAGCAAAGCATCTCTATAATCAAGTTTTAAAAGTATATTTATTCTGCTTATTCAGTTCTGACACTCTACAAGTGTTAATGTTTCTTGTTTTCTAGATATTTTAATATGCAAACAGATAAATAATTAAGACATCTATTACCTCAAACTTATTAGAATAGGGGCGGGTGGTTGTTTCCTAAAGGGTAATATCTATAAGATCTTCGCACATTAAAGTAAGATCAAAGTAATCTATTCTTCGCACTGAAAACTTTCTACATTACTTAATACTATTTTTTGAAAATTGTATTGAGCGATTGGACTAACCATTTCAAAACTTACTCAACATGCATACAACCCACTACTTTACATTGTAGGATAATTTTTCATTGCACAGCCGACAGACAGACTAACATACCAGCGATTATCACTGTGGAAATAGCTTCGCTACGTAAATTTAAGATTATATCATTCCTTGTTTTACGACTAAGATAAGGAGACAAAATTTAACCAATTTTTTTGTCGCTAGAGGTTCATTTATTTTTTAAAATACTATAAGAAAGCTAATAATGTACATCTACAACTTTAATTTATTTTGTTAATGATATTATTACGTAAAGTTTTATTTATATATTATTTAATATAAAATATGAAATAGCAAAAAAAAATTTTGAACGTTACTTTATCTTTTTTGTTCTTTATTAAAAAGTTTTGACACTGGACATGGGTAAGAATAGATTCTAAAGCTAGCAATAGAAATGACACAAATATATGAGGGTTTAAACCTTGTAAACTTATTCTTCTTTTCACGTACAAGGATGTGGGGATGTAGAAGTAGATCTTTACTGCATTTTTTCATAGTAATTTGTTAAATCATAAACTACTGACGCAAGACAAATATAAAAATTAAGCTAACATTATAATCATACATTTTTTTAGAATAACAAGTGTTTGTTCCCGTTCATAATGCGTATTGTATGGTGTAAATTATATCCTCACATAAGATTCACATAGATGATCCCGGGATTGTTTTGGGCTATTTGTGATATTTAAGTTTTGTGGTGGTTTAAGGCTATTTTTTGGTACCCTATCGTATGCAGATTCTAAAGACTCAATCGCTTGTTAAAAATTAAACTATTTACATTACAGTTGGGTACATTTTATTGAGAAGTTAAGCAACACACTTCTCTTTTACCACTTCCCCCCTCCGTCCCCCCTTCCTTTAACCCATAATTCTAGAAAATAACTTTAGATGTAGTTTAATTTTTTTCCGCAAGGTGTCAATATATTAAATAAGAGTAACAATTTGTATGAAACTTTTAAATTAAATATGCTTTAAATTATAAAATTATTGTTTTTAATTAAGCTTAATAATCTTTATGCTGTATAATGATTATCTTTCAGTAATCTTTAAAAA
The DNA here is from genome assembly GCF_053477335.1 of Acartia tonsa. Taxonomy (NCBI): domain Eukaryota; kingdom Metazoa; phylum Arthropoda; class Copepoda; order Calanoida; family Acartiidae; genus Acartia; species Acartia tonsa. The sequence continues at coordinate 808,517 of NC_137263.1, forward strand.
ACACAACAAATTATTTGTTTACAGAGCTATATAGAAATGTAAGTGACAACATGGTTCAATAGGTGGGACAGGGCATAACGGCCTCATTAGTCATTTTCTTTGTTGAGCAGTAGCTCTTACATTTAGTTTTAACTGTCAATGTAGTAATTATCTTAAGAAGTTTGGGGACTTTGGGTCATTTAATAAAATTAAGTTTTTTTAAGAGCGTTTAATTATTTAATAGGTTAACAACTTGGGGACTTTAAGTGATATTTGATTTTTTAACAATTTACTTTTATAGGTTAGGGGCTGCCATATAATAAACATTTCGTTAATAAACCAAATTTTGAATTATAGTATATTTCATTTGATTTTATAAGAATATTGTTTTTATAGTGTATTTTAGTTATTTTTGTAAACAAGCCTTTTTTCGGTTTTCATAAATCACATAAAACTTGAGGGGGTGTGGGTTAATAAACATTTCGTCGTACTATAGATATTATTCCGCGGACAACAATATAAACAACCGGATCAAATACTCAGAAATTCAACGGATTCGTGTAGGCCATACGGGAACAGACTGACATAGGATAAGAAGGAAGGTACTCTAAATTTTAGTTCAATATACACCCGCTAGAGTAAGATAAAATAACATAAAAATATTTTTATTTTATAGTAAAAAAATATCAATTCTTTTAAATTGATTTCTTTGTGATTTAACTTTGTTTTATATTAAGATTAGAGAAAAATTTGTTAAGTTTGTTAGTTTTGATTTATATAAAATTTTAGTTTTGTATCTATTTTTAATAAGTATGATAAATTCACACTTTAAGATGAAAATACTCTCACACCTAGCGTTTTATACTGGTTGATTTTTGATCAGAGTATACCTCTGTATTAATTTAAACGAATAAATTAAAACCAAGCAATTTCCTTGTAAACTAGGATGACTACCCTTATTTACAAGTAACAGGATGTATATGTGTATGAATAAATTTATAGTAAAGATGTATAAAGAGCTTTCTATTTGATATCCAATTGCAAAGACCCAGAGCGTTGCAGACAAATACTATTTATCACTCTATATATGTTACTTTAATTGTGTATGTTTGTACTGAAGGATCTCGCTGAACCGAGTGAGTTCTCCTTTACAGGGTAGCTTCTCATAGGTCCTGGGAAGGTTTATAACTATTTTGGGGTAGGGTATCACCACACTCCCAAAAAAATCAACACTAGATAAAAATTCCCCCCCTCCAATTTTTAAAAAAAATTTTCCCTTTAAATCTAAAATAAAAATTCAACTACCCCCTTTTCAAGTGCCCCTATAGGCCTCTAGGGGCTTAGCCGTTAGTATATACATAAAGAGTAAAATTGTGAAACATATTATGTCATCTTTAATAACAATATTAAGAAACTAGCGGCTACGCCAATGCAGTGCAACACCACCCTATTTTTTTATACTATAGTTTTTTAAAACAATGTGGAGGGGTATTTTTTCTAGGGGCGATTTCTCCCGGGTACCCTTCCCAAAAATAGTTATAAACCTTCTTAGGACCCATTAGAACCTACCCTGTTAAGGAGAACCCGATCGGTTTAGCGGTTAGCGAGATCCTTCGATACAGACACACAAACACACAGACATCCTTTTACTTTAGTATTAATTTCGTTTTGGTATAATCTGAAAAAAAATATACTGAGAAATTGTGATTTTAAGATAGTTAGAAAATGATTTAAAACCATTTACTCTCCCTCCCAACCCCTTTTTTTCCCCCCACTATCTATCTATCTGCCTAACTTTGTAAACAGAAAATAGGATTGTAGTTACATAATTTGCCGCTAGATGTCTACAAAATATTTCTTTTTAAAAATATATACATTCTACATAACAGAAATTAAATATCTTAAAGATTTCAACTAATATTTTTACATATTTCTGTTTCAAATTTTTAAAAATCAAATCATTTGATGGCAAATTCGAACAGAAGCATTATATATGATTTAATTAGTAATATATATTTAAAAGTGTTTTAAGCAGTACAAGTCCATTTTGCCATAATGTGTTCGCACCCGTTGTTAGTCTGATTTTTGTTGAGCTTATGCTCTTATCTAACTTTAATGGCCTCCTATTTACTTGCACATCTAAGACAATAAAGATAGTGTTGTCAATTGAAAATCTGCAGGATTTATTAGGCTGTTTAAGGTGGAGAAACCACCAAAAATTTTAAGGTGTGTGCAGGCTAATTAGGTATCTTGTAAAATCTTAACCAATATAAAATCGTTTCGGGTAATGAGATTTTAGACCAATCAATACAAATTTAATTCTCCTTTATTTTAAAGATTCATTAAGTTCCAGGAAGGTTTTTTAAAATTAATTTGGGGAAGGGTACTTTTAACCTTTAAAAATCCCCCCACCCCCCCCCCCAAAAAAAAAATATATATATATGTTTTTCTTTTCAAAACTTTAAATGGGGGGTCCACTTTCTCCCCAAAAGGCCCGTTCCATCAAAACTGGTATTAATTTTATGATTTTTATTTTAGTATTAATGGAAAATTGTTTGTAATACGATGTTATACATGATTTTTCAGTATGACTGAGACCCAGTTTCAATCTAGAGGATATTAATCGGTTTCGAAGCTATAATGGAAAAATAATTTTATTTCCATCGTCCCCTCCCTTACGTTGAGAGTATTTATAACATTTATTAAAATAAATCCTCTTTCTCTCCTTTCACTAAGCCTCCCCCCCCCCACCACCCCCAATTTTCTCTCGCGCTATCTATCTATTTGTCTGACTTTAAAATTCGAAAGCAGACAATTTGATTGTAGTTAAATAATTTACCGCTAGGAGTTAAAATAATATTTAGTTTTATTAATAATTACTCCCTAATTTAGACATTGAAGACTTTTTAAACTTTTTGATAAGGTTTTCACAAATTAATTTTTTTATTATATTGGAAATTTTTTTTTATAGCAAATCAAAATAGAAATCAGATGTAAAGTTTAATAAATAATCGATATAATATTAAAACTTGTTTATATTTATTGTTCGCCAACGCCCTTTGTCACGTACCTCTCATTTTTGTGAGCTCATGCTCTTGCACGTATATTCATACTTGGGACTAATGAACTCAGTATGTAATGGATTACCACCACCTATCAAAGAGAGCTCGCTTCCTTTGTCTCAGTTATAGCTATTATATGTGGAAATTTGTTACAATTTTACCCATTTAATGATCATGATATTCTTTTCCTGACCTCTCCGCCTCCGGGACATGTACGCTACTAAAATATATGGTAGCATTTTATAAAATTTCCTAAGGAAAAGGAAACTTCTCTCTCCATTCTGAGTAAAACAGAAAAAATAATTGTAGTTTAATATATAGCCGCTAGAGTTCTCAATTTAGTAAACTAATACACCCTTTAAACATCAAGCAATTAATTTATATAAAGTATAATTACTTTTATAAAGTTCATAGATAAACAAAAATTTCATATTTAATTTAATTACAATATATATTTGGCATTTTATTGAGAGAAAGATTATTTAAAACAATGCTTTTATATATATAATAGTTGACCCTAACTAATACGTTCATTGATCTTGATAGGTCTATACACAGTCTATTTGATATTTGAAGCCTTTAAGGCATTTTTAATATATTATACTACATCCAAATACCTACTCTACTCTGTTGCATAACGCTTAAGATCAGCATAAAATTTTTAAGTAGAGTTGTTTAATTATTCAACTGCATTCTGATATTCATATCTATCTAGAGACTGTTTATATAGAAGTCTTTCTGTTAATCTTTATTGTTACATTAGGTCTATGTTAACTTACACCAAATTTTATTAGTCATATTTTTTACCGCTAGAGGCTTTATTCTAGCAAAATTTATAATATTGCTTGATTAATATACATTTTTACTATGTTTAATTACTTTTGCGTACTTAATTAATATATTAATTAAATATTTTAAATTCAAATTTATATTTATTTATTGCAAAACATGTTAGGTTTACTTATAGAAGTCTTTCTGTTAATCTTTATTGTTACATTCGGTCTATGTTAACTTACACCAAATACTATTGTAGAGTATCAGAACTGAGTATAAATGTATATGTTTATACAAAATTGCAGTAAATTTGTTGCAAAACTGATTAAATACATGTTACTGTTTAGGGACATACTGACGTTTTTGTAATAGGAATCAGCATTAAAAAATCAGATGAATAGGATAAAAAAAAGTAAAATATCAGCTTGTTTTAAATGGACGTACGGACTTTCTGGTAACGATTATATAATTGCTGCGCTTTCTAAGTCTTATCTAACTGTTATAGGAATCAGCATGCAAAGTTTGAAATCGATAGGACAATTTTAATCTGTTTAAATTAATGAAAAGAGCTAATTTTAACGGACGGACGTACGGACGGATCGACCCTAATAATAGGAAAGCTTCGCTTTTAAAAATAAATTGCTTAAAACCAACCAGGAAACTGTTTAGCATCAATAAAAAAAAAGTCCATCTATCTGTCTATCTATATGTCTATGCCCTATGGTATCTATCTGTATGTCTAACTAGCTATCTACAAATCTTTGCATCAATCTAAACAAGTATATGTTTATAAAATTATAAATTTGCTTATGAATAGATAAAATCTATCTATCTGTCTGTCTATCTATCATTATATTTATCTATCTATCTAACTGTCTGTCTGTCTATCTATCTTCTATCTATCTGTCTGTCTATCTATCTAGAAACATAAGCATCAATCTAAACAACTATGTATATGTTTATATAATTATAAATTTGCTTATGAATAGATGAAATCTGATTTCAATTCAGCTTAAAATAACAATACCAAATTCTCTCTCTAGTTCTCTCTCTCTCTCTTTCTCTCTCTCTCTCTCTCTCTGACTCTCTCTCTCTCTCTATATATATATATATATATATCCCTCTCTCACTCTCTGTCTCTCTGTCTTCTCTCTCTCTCTTTCTCTCTCTCTCTCTCTCTCTCTCTCTCTCTCTCTCTCTCTATCTCTCTCTATCTCTATCTCCCTTTCTCTCTCTCTCTCTTTAAATCTGTTTTTTATCTTATTTTAATCCTATATTCCATTAAAAGATCATATACTATCATGTGGGAATATACAACAAGTTTTTTTTCCATACATTTAATGTCCGTTTAGATTGTTAAAATTGTCCTATCGATTTAAGATTTAAGTTCTGTAACAGTTAAATTTAAGTTTTTGGAACCTTAAGATACAGATAAAAAACCTTACTACTTTAAATAATAGTCTATGTAATTTGGAAAAAGTGATTACATATAAGATTAGGCATGATGCTATAGTCATAGCAACTCTACTAAGCTATGATTTCTTTTAGATATTGCTACAAAGAAAGTCCCTCAAAAATCATCATGTTACGTCATAATAACGAGGGATTATCCATCTCTTTTTTAGAGGTTTTCTTTCCAACTCCCCCTCTTCTCATTTCTCATTTTTATGACGTCATTGAGGGACTTTCTTCGTCTTCATTGCTGCGCAACCAACAGACATAATTGTTCTTGTCAAAAAATATATTTTCGCTTTTTCAACAAATACAGACAGGGAAATAAAATACATTCGCTTCCGCTTAGAATCATATTCGCATTGTGTTTTATATCAGGAAGGGAGGGGACATTGGGCTGTTTATTACCCTAGTCCAGTGGCGTGCGAACCGAAGGGGGCATTTGGGGCAATCGCCCCCCCCCTAGCGACCAAAACGCCCCCCCCCTGCCTCCCCCTAGCAACCGCCCCCCCCCCTGCCCCCCCCCCCCTAAATGTAAAAAAATGCCCCATTTTGCCCCCCCCTGGTCAACAAAAATGCCCCTTTTTGCCCCCTACTCTACAAAAAGCAAAACTATCCCAGTTTCCAAAAAAAAACATCAAGAAATACTCCACAAAAAAAATTTTGGCGCTTCGCGCCAACCAGACAGTTACTATTAATTTAACCTTACCAAATTTTTTAATTAGTGTAGAAATTAGGTTATAATCTTTTTTCACTGAACATAACAAACCAGGTTAAAGGAAGTATTTTATTTTGTATAATATAAACTTTTTACCAAAGAAATTTTGTACATCCCCAATGATGATACACAAAATTACCCCTTATATAGATTACAATTAGTGGATGAAATGTATGGAAACTCGACTTAATTAACCAACCAATCAAAATTCCATTAAAGTCCCCAAAGTTGTTGAGCCAACGAATAAGAAAAATTTATATGAAATATTGGGGACTAGTGTAATAAATAGCCCAAAAACCCCTCCCTCCCTGCATATTTGAAGAAAAAAATTTGTGCTTCGCGCCCTTCCAAATGGTTTCTGCTATGAAATATTGGGGACTAGTGTAATAAATAGCCCAAAAACCCCTCCCTCCCTGCATATTTGAAGAAAAAAATTTGCGCTTCGCGCCCTTCCAAATGGTTTCTGCTATGAAATATTGGGGACGAGTGTAATAAATAGTCCAAAAACCCCTCCCTCCCTGCATATTTGAAGAAAAAAATTTGCGCTTCGCGCCCTTCCAAATGGTTTCTGCTATGAAATATTGGGGACTAGTGTAATAAATAGCCCAAAAACCCCTCCCTCCCTGCATATTTGAAGAAAAAAATTGCGCTTCGCGCCCTTTCAAATGGTTTCTGCTATGAAATATTGGAGACTAGTGTAATAAATAGCCCAAAAACCCCTCCCTCCCTGCATATTTGAAGAAAAAAATTTGCGCTTCACGCCCTTCCAAATGGTTTCTGCTTTTTATCACAATGAAAGGACAAGTAATTTTTTTTTATTTTTTACTAAGTTCATTAAATCTTTGGTTTTTATGGTACAATAAATTTTTTTGTGGATTATAATATTTAAAAAAAAAAATTTCTCGCTGTTTCGAGCATCCAGTATGTAATTTACTTTGACTGTCATCACACAACATGCAGGAAAAAGGATTTGTGACTTTTTCTACCTAAAATATATATTTATTTCAACAGATGCTCTTTAAATCTACTTGTCTGTATTCTTATTAATGATTTTTTGTGCTTTTCTACTTAAAGATGTTGTCATCCTTGTTGTCAAACAATAAAGAAATATTTAATATCATTTTTTCATATTTCCCCCGAATTAAATTCGTTATTGGTATAAGCTGTTATTTATCCATCATTTACAGTTTAAAGTTCAGCTTTGTATCCTTTACACAGTTTTAATCAGTATATATTTAGGATTAGTATTGACCTAATATTTGTATCATAAACATTTTTGTAATTTCTTAATGACCCTTATTTTTTTTCTAGAACTTACTGAAGTTCTATCTTTTTAGTATAAAATTGACATATTTTGAGAATAGATTTGTTGAATAAGTCTTTACTTAATTTAAATGTACACCTTTTATGATAAACGGCAATTTTTCTTTCTCTTTTTTTTACTTCTGGTTTACAATCAACTAACACTTTTTTAAAGAGAATATCTTGGAATAATCTTTGTTTAATATTGTTATAATAACTCTTATAATTCAGATGTAAACGTTTTTATGTATATAATTAAGACAAATAAAGAATCAAATAATAATAATAATTTTTTCATATTAGGTTAATTTTTGGGAAATTTTTTTCTAAAATGAGTGTTCTTATCTCACCCCCCCCCCCCCCAATTTTTTTTAATGGGGTTATTCATCCTTCCTGAGATTTTATAACATCCCCTTCCACCCATTAAAATAATGTTTTGTGGTGGAGGGGGGGGGGAAGGTTAATTTATCTTCTGTACTATTTTTTCGAAGATGCTTTCTAGCTCCCTTCCCTTCGGTCATTACAGGGTGGGGAGAAGGGATGGGGGAGAAGAGATGGGGGGGGGGGGAAGAGATGGGGGGGAAGAGGTGGGGGATATAAATGGGAAATAGGGATGGGGAAGAAGGGATAAGGACTAGGAGGCCCATAATCAAATAATCCCACCCCTTAAAACGCCCTTATTTAAAATTAGTATATATAATCAAAATGCCCCCCCCTAAAGCAAAGTGTCCCCCCGGGGCACTTTGATTTAGGGGGGGGCAAAATTTTACAAAATCTTCAAAATGCCCCCCCCTAGACAAAGTGCTTCGCACGCCACTGCCCTAGTCCCCAAAGTTTTATAATAACCATTTCTTATTCGTTAGCTTAAGAATTTTGGGGACTTTTAATAAAATTTAATTGGTAGGTTTATTTAGCTAGTTGCCTATCTAAAATTTTTGTTTTACCACTAATTTCAATCTTGTACAGAAGTGGTAGTTTTGTGAATTGTTATTGGGGATTTACATCAATTTATCAACCCTTGTCTTATCCCTTGCAAAAATATATAAGATTAACAAGGATGATAATGTATATAGTAAGTATAAAAGCGCACAAAAAAGGATCTAAAGGGATAAGACAATGGCCGATAAATTGATGTAAATCCCCTATGATGATAAACAATATTTCAAATTAAAATTTGTGGTTGAAACGTTTGAACACTGGGCTTAATAATCCGACCAACCAGTCCCCAAAGTTATTATGCTAACAAATAAAAGAAAACGTTATATTAAAACATTGGGGACTAGTGAAATAAACAGCCCATTGTCCCCACTCTCTATATGATTTTGTGCTATTGTAATAATATGCAATTATGTTAATTTGATAAAGTGATTCATATGCGGTAGTGATTTCACATAGCAAACTATTTAACATTCAAATTTTAAATTAAAATTTCGGGGATTAATATTGAGATAGATGGTTTATTTAGTGTGTGGGTGTGTTTGTGTGTGTGTTAGAGAGAGATGGAAAGAAAGGAAAGTTTAACAAGGATAACAACATAGAGAGAGGGGACAATTGGCTTTTTATTCACTGGTCCCCAAAGTTTTATAATAATGTTTTCTTATTCGTTGACTTAACAACTTAACAACTTTGCTGACTTTGATTTTGATTGGACCGCTCATTAAGTCGAGTATTTAAACTTTTCAACCACGAATTTTAATCTACAGAAGGTAAAATTTATCAATCAATTTATCAGCCATTGTCCTATCCCTTCTGATTACTGATATCAACGTCTATAAGAAAAGCACATTGAAAGAATTTAAATTAGTAGTTTATAACAGGATCTAAAGGGATAATTTGATGTACATCTCCAATGATGATACACAAAATTAACCCTTCTGTAGATTACAATAAGTGGCTGAAACTTTTGGAGACTGAACAAAATGAAGCAACCAATCAAAATTCAATTAAAGTCTGCATTATTTTTAAGCCAACAGATAAGAAAACGTTATTAGAAGACTTTGGGGAATAGTTTAATAAACATCCCAATGTCCCCTCCCAAACTGAGTTTATATACCTATATATCCTTTCTTTTTACGGTCGGACTGACGTATATTTGACTAGAGAAGCTTCGCTATTAAAAAGATCTATCTATATAATGAAAAGAATGGTGTATAATAAACTAATATTTGTTTAAGCAAATACAAAAAAAAACTCATTTTCAGTAGCGAAGCTACTCTATAGCTTATTTGGTTCGTACGTCTATTTTATAAATAACTTTTTATGGTTGTCTTAATTGAAAAATGTACCTTACGTAGCTGAATTTTTTTATCAATGAATATTTATATTATAACTCACTTTGTCCATCTGTCTTTAATACAATGGAACACATGAAATAGATAGATACTTTATAGTAAGATGTAAAAAAAGACAGACAACAAGGCAGACTGACGGACATACATACAGACAGACAGACATATAGACAGACAGAAAGACAGACAGAAAGACAGACAAACAGACAGAAAGACAGACGGACAACAGACAGACAAACAGACAGACGGTCAGACAGACGAACAGACAGATAGATAGATGGACAGACAGACAGACAGACAGACATACAGACAATTGGGCAGACAGACGAACATACAGACAGAAAGACAGACAGACAATCAATAGATTAGTTTCACTTAAAAAAGCTCAAAGAAAAAATTTAAAAATACCTTTCAAAGACTCCCCCTTACCCCCCCCCCTTCCGATTTATGAAAATACCCTAGGGATGGGGGAATTACGTTTCCACCCCCAACCTTACACATGTCATCTTGCCCCAGGGAGGGATAGGACATAAGACTGTAAATTAAAATTGCTACCAAAAATTCTGGGCCTTTTAAAAGTCTTGATTGGTTGGTGTAAACTAACAGTGTCTAACTTTTTCATCAGTTATTAGAATTTACAGGAAGGGTTATTTTGTTTTATATTATTGGGGGTTTATATAACATTCTTTATTGTCTTATCCCTTAAGATCCCTGTACTACCCAAACCTTTCGTTTATGAAAAAAGCGAAGATTACCAGGAAGGAGGATATACAAACTTTCCCGATTTTGTATAATTTTTGAGGAACACGACTCCAGTTACGTCATATTTTTCTTTCCCGAAAAAGGGAAGGGGGAAAGAAAAAAAAGGGAAGGGGGGAAGAAAAAAGAGATGGGAGAAAAGGGGATTTTCCCCATCTCTTTTGAAGAGATTTTCTTATCCCTTCCCTTTTTCGGGAAAGAAAAATATGACGTCACTGGAGTTGTGTTCCTCAAAAATTATACAAAATCGGGAAAGTTTGTATATCCTCCAAGGAAGGAAGGGTACATTTGGCTGTTTATTACACTAGTCCCCAAAGTCTTATTATAATGTTTCCTTATTCGTTGACTTAAAAACTTTGGGGACTTTTTATTAAATATTGATTGGTTGGTACATTAAGTAAAAGGCTCAAACGTTTCAACCAATAATTATAATCTAAAAAAGGGGTAATTTTGTGTATCATCATTGGAGATACACATCACTTTTCCCTGCAAATCACCCTGTAAAACTTTTGTGTTGTCATTATATCAACACAATCATTATTTTTTGTTATTATTAGAATTGCGTTTTATAGTCAATTAAAGACTTAATAATGGTTATTATTTCGACAGACATGTCGATAATATGTCAGCTGTGACCATTTCTTTGTAATAAAACTTTTCTGTCCCCAAAATTCTGAAGAAAAGCTTTTAGGAAATCAAACACAATAATTTAAAATCCCCTTCTTTCTTCACAAAATAACAGAGTTAATAACGTAGAGGGCTGGTAACCCAATGACACATAGAACTATTACATTGGAGATCTGGTTGGCATGCAGGGAGGGAGGGGACATTGGGCTGTTTATTATTACACTAGTTGGATTAACTACTTTGGGGACTTTTGTTAAATTTTGATCGGTTGGTTAACAATATGTAGATTATATGTCAACCATGAATACCCCTTAAATTACAAATAGCGACTAGCGATTTATCTTGGGAGGGTGGTGGTACCCTCCCCCAAATAAGTTTAAACCTTCCCAGGACCTATGAGAAGCTACATTGTAAAGGAAAACCTTTTTGTTTCAGCAGTTACAGACACACACTCAAAGATCCTGTTACTTTATTACAATGATATTATCTACCAACAAGTACACGGGGAATAAAAACCCATATCTCCCAAAAGTAACTACTCTAAAGAAGCTCTAGTTTTATTCCATAAGATTTTCTGCTCTTACGGCTTATGGTCCAAAATAAAGAGTTTTTATTAAACTGTAACTTTAATTTGAATAGCCATATTGGTTTGAAACATTAATTTTTATGATCAAATGTCCTTAATAAATAAATCGGCGTTTTCCTGTTCCCCCCCCCCCCCCCCCGACAGTCTGGATAGTCTGCGGGAGGAGGAAAAGATTTGGACACAGGAAAAAGGCAAGCTTCAATTTAATTCAATAACGTGTCCGTGCTGTGTGGGGAAGCGAGCGAAGCGAGGCTTCTCCACACAGCACGGACACGTTATTGAATTAAATTGAAGCTTGCCTTTTTCCTGTGTCCACAACTTGATGTCGGGGTACTCTAATTTTCTAAATTTCAAAAACTATTTTAGGTTAGGTTAGGTTAGGTTATAGGCTAGGAACCGAGCGCTGCGGCCACGGATGTTCGTTGTCTGGGGTACTTTAATTTTCTAAATTTCAAAAAACTATTTTAGGTTAGGTTAGGTTAGGTTATAGGCTAGGGAGCCGAGCGCTGCGGCCACGGATGTTCGTTGTCTGGGGTACTTTAATTTTCTAAATTTCAAAAAACTATTTTAGGTTAGGTTAGGTTAGGTTATAGGCTAGGGAGCCGAGCGCTGCGGCCACGGATGTTCGTTGTCTGGGGTACTTTAATTTTCTAAATTTCAAAAAACTATTTTAGGTTAGGTTAGGTTAGGTTATAGGCTAGGGAGCCGAGCGCTGCGGCCACAGATGTTCGTTGTCGGCTATTTCTTTTAAATATTGCTACGCAACCCACAAATAAAATTGTTCTTGCTAAAAAAACGCGGACGAGAGGGAGAACATAAAGGGGACTGGGAAAAGGGGGTTGTTGGTCAGATGGGAGAGGAAAGGGGTAAACAATACAGTAAAAAAACGCGGACACGTAGCGGACGAGAGGGAGAACATAAAGGGGGCGGGGATAAGGGGGTTGTTGGTCAGATGGGAGAGGAAAGGGGTAAACAATACAGTAAAAAAACGCGGACACGTAGCGGACGAGAGGGAGAACATAAAGGGGGCGGGGATAAGGGGGTTGTATATAAATAGACTGAAAGCTTGAAGTTGTGTGCTAGTCGACTGCCTTGTAGCGAGGGACTGCGATCCTAGACTGGTTGGCATGGTTGACTATGGAGGCAAGGCAAGGCTCGTGTCTCGCCTTATATACCCTCCCTCCCTTCCTCCTGTCCAACCTAATAATAGTTTACTTAAATTATTATTTTGTTGTCGGGGGGGGGGGGGGGGGGGGTACTCAAATTTTCGAAATCGCTAAAAATAATACTAAGAGGAATCTACCAATAAATCTAATGCTTTGATTGTGTTATTATTAATTCTCTCTCTCTTTTTCCCTTCTCTTTCTTTACATGTCTCTCTTTCTCTCTCTCTCTATCTATCTCTCTCTCTCTCTCTCTCCCCCTCTATCTCTCTCTCTCTCTCTCTCTCTCTCTCTCTCTATCTCTCTCTATCTCTCTCTCTCTCTCTCTCTCTCTCTCTCTCTCTCTCTCTCCCTCTATCTCTCTCTCCCTCTCTCTCTCTCTCCTTCTATCTCTTTCTTTCTCTTTCGCTCTGTCTTTCTATGTCTCTGACTCGCTCTCTCCCTCTCTCTTTCTCTCTATTCCTCCATTTCTCTCTCTCTCTCTTCCCGTCTCTCTCTCTCTTTCTTTCTCCCTTCCTATTTTTTCTTCATTTTCTTTCTTCATCTCTCCCTTTCTCTATCTTTTTCTCTTTCTTTAACATTCTATCTCTTTCTTTCTCTCTCTCTCTCTCTCTCTCTCTCTCTCTCTCTCTCTCTCTCTCTATCTCTCTCTCTCTCTCTCTCTCTCTCTCTCTCTCTCTCTCTCTATCTCTCTCTCTCTCTCTCTCTCTCTCTCTCTCTCTCTCTCTCTCTCTCTCTCTCTCTATCTATCTCTCTCTCTCTCTCTCTCTCTCTCTCTCTCTCTCTCTCTGTCACTCTCACTCTCTCTTTTTCTCACTTTCTTTCTTACTCACTGTCTGTCTGTCTGTCTGTCTGTCTCTCTCTCCATCTCTCAGTTATTCTCTTTCTTTCATGCTCACTGTCTGTCTGTCTCTCTCTCTCTGTCTCTCTTTCTTTCTCTCTCTCTATCTATTTATCTCTCTCTAATGTCTCTCTCTCTCTCTCTAACTCTCTCTCTCTCTCTCTCCCTCTCTTTCTGCTATTAGACCCAATCATCTTATAAAAAATTTTGGTAACATTATAGGAATATACTGTCTAAATAAATTCTAAATATTTCATTTCTTGTCCGAATTCCCTTTTTGAGTTGCAAATCTACTCTACATATTATATATAGTTGGTACCTTAGAAGAAAGGGATAAGACAATGGACGATAAAATAATATACATCCCCAATGTTGTTAAACAAAATTTCCCCTGTTGTATGTTGACATTATTGGTTTGAAACCAACAAATAAGAACAACAGTTCCTAAGGTTTTTAAGCCAACAAACAAGATAACCAAATTATAAAACTATTATATCATTCAGTCTGGATTTCCCAAAAATATTTGTATGCTTAAAATTTAAATTTAAATCTTGATTTGGTTGTACAAACTAATCTACAGAAAGAATAATTTGATAGTTTATTGTAATAAAGGGTGTGTATCAATTTATCGTCCATTGTCTTATCCCTTAAGAACCCTGAAAGTCTGACACTTAACCATATGTTATTAACATAAAATCTCTCAGATTTATTAATGGATATACATAATATTACATGGATGTTGCTCCAGATTTTTTTTGTATTCTGATAAAGTAATACTCCCAGCTGGCTTAGATAATGATAGCCTTATCCACTTCCTTTACCCCATACTCTAGTAGGAGGTACTGGGTGAACAAACTGACCAATAAATTAGTTCGATCCATGTTAGCAAGCTAAATTGACGACAAATTTTTCCGTGTCATAATATCCACTTATATTCTACATCCATTAATATGATGATGCCATACAATGTTATAAGTGTCAACCACTAAACTGATTGGGTTCACCATTTTAGGGAAGCTTCATATAAGTCCTAAGATTATCCAATACCTGTTAGCGAGATCTAACATCACTTAGACAGACAGACATTCTGTTACTTTAATACGGAATTATTTTTTTCTCCATTTAAAATTATGTTTCTGATGTCTATTTCCCAAAATAAGCCTCCCACTCTCGCTTACCACATTAAAGGATTTTCCTCCCATTTCCTATATTTATATTTTGGCTATGATGGTTTTTATATACACATCTTAATATTGACCCCTTTTAACCCCACCCCCCCAAGGAAAAAAAATTGGGGGGTTCAAATATTTTGTTTTGCTCAAGACACCCCTCCCCCTTATAAGATTTAATTTCTTGATACATATTTTTAGGTGGGTGTATTACCCCTTTAGGAAGAAGGGGGGATGGTTAATATTCCCATTTAAAATATTTTTGGATATTACCAACTAATCTTTAAAACCTCTAACTCGTAACTCAACACTATGTATAGGCTTAAAAATGAGCTATCATAAATCATATTCATTTTTGTAGTGTAGTTTTTTTTCAGGGAGGGAGGGGACATGGGTTGTTTATATTACAAGTCACCAAAGATTTATTATTCTTTGGCTCAACAACTTCGATTGATTGATTGGTTCATTAAATTGAGTGTTTATATGTTTCAACCACTAATTGTAATCTACAGAAGGGATAATTTTGTGTATAATCATTAAGGATGTACATATATTTTCGGCCATTAACTTATCCCTTAATATCCCTGAGTTTTCTAGTTTATCTGTCAGTCTATCCATTTAAGTAACTACACATATCTACCTATCAATCTATCTATCCATTTACCCATTAATCTATCTAATTAGCAATCAATCCATCTACCAATCATTATTCCATCTATCTATCTATCTATTTACCCATTAATCTATCTACTTATCAATCCATCTATCTATCTATCAATGCAAACCCTGAAACTTAATCCAATCTGTCATAACAAGAAACCCCAAATGGGATTTCAGTTGTCTTTTATATTCTATTTATCTATCTATCCATTCTTTCATTTATACATATAATCCATCTATGTATCTATCTATCCATGCAAACCCAGAAAACTAAATCCAATCTGTCATTAACAAGAAATCTCAAAAGGAATTTCAGTTGTTTTTTATATTCTACTATCGGCTTCGCCCCTAGACTCTAGGGGCTTTGCCTCAGGAGGTAATTAAAAGGAGGTTCAGTGGTTACCGAGATCTTAAGGGACAGACAGACGGATGGACAGACATATGGACGGACAGACAGACGGACGGACGTACAGACAGACATTAATCTACTTTGTATTATAGATATATCCATCTATTTATCTCTCTGATAATTCAATCCTTCATCTATTCATCTATCTATGTCACAAAGTAATATATAAATCTATTTACGTCACTATGCTACATTTTTTATCTAAATATCTATATTTCAACCTCTCTATCTGTTCATCTAACTATATTTCAATATCTCTGTCTATATATCCATCCATCCATCTATCTATCCATCCATCTATCAATTCATTTGTAAATCTTTCTAACTATTTCTCCCAAATATTTTATCTATCAATATAATTTATATTTATCTATTTTATTTTGAAATTACTGTAGGGACCTTCCCTATGAAATGAAAGGGATAGTTTTATTTATATATTATCAGGAATCTAAAGGGATAAGACATTGGTCGATAAATTTATGTACAACCCTAATGATGATAAACAAAATTATCCGTTCTGTAGATTATAATTAGTCGTTGAAATGTTTGGACACACAACTTAATGAACTTAATAAAAAGTCCCCAAAGTTTTAAAGCAAACGAAGAAGAAAATGTTATAATAAAAGTTTGGGAACTATTGTAATACACAGCCTAATGTCCCCTCCATCCCTGATATAGTTATTTTATTTTACAAGGACAGCAGGGATATAGGGGATAAGACAATGATTGATAAATTTATCTTCCCCTTATGTATGAATTCTACTTTTGAAAGCTGTTGAATATTGGTTGAAATAGATTATTTTTACCAACACTGCTCCCTACCTCCCTGCTAGAAAGGGTAGTTTTATTTTATTTTAAGAAGAAACGAGAATGCCAATATCCATAATTGCAAAGCTAAAACTTTGTAATAATCATAATAATAAGGTTCTTAAGTGATAAGACAATGGACAATAAATTGATGTACATCCTCAATGATGATAAATTTAATGATTAAAAGAAATATACCCCTTCAGTGGATTGAAAATATTGGTTGAAATATTTGAATACTGCTAGTTTTGAACCAATCAATCAGAATGTAATAAAACAAATCTAAAGTAGCGACTATTTTTAATCTTCTAATAAAACGAATAGGACAAAAGATGCCTTATAACTCATCTTACCGTAATTTTGAAATTGACGTACAGACCAATGTTTTACAGGATATATTGTGTAGAGAAGCTTCGCTTCCTTTATCTCCTGTGTGTGTGTGTGTGTGTGTGTGTGTGTGTGAGTGTGTGTTTGCCACAAGGTTTAGACAATGGATATATAAAATACGTGGATATATTGACAGGGGAACATTTGTCGCCAATTTAGCACATAATATAGACCTTATTTATTGATCAGTTCGTTCATTCAGTAGACGGAGATGGGAAGAGGGGGGGTATCGTTTTTGGCAACATCCAAGTAATAATAAATCCATTGTTTGTGTCCGCCACAAGGTTTGGACAGCTTTCAATATTTGCAGACAGGGATCTAAAGGGATAAGACAATGGCCGATAAATTGATTTGTATTAACCAATAATGATACACAAAATTACCCTTTCTTTAGAATACAGTTAGTGGTTGAATCTCAACTAAATGGACCAACCAATAAAAGTCCCCAAAACTTATAAGGGTAGGTTTATAACTATTTTTGTGGAGTGTACCACCAGCTACACCCCCATACTTTCATCGACTGTTCCTAGATGCCTCTAGGGGCGTAGCCGCTAGTAATTGATAGTTACACAGGAAATATTTGTAAAAATACTTGAAATCCCTTGTTGAATAAATACCTCAAATATTTAGATAGTAGCAGGGAGGGAGGGGACATTGGACTGTAAATTACACTGGTACCCACATTTTTTAATTATCCTATTGGTTGACTTAAACAATGGGCGCTATTATAGAACTATGATTGGTTGGTTCCCACCCTCTTAAAAAAAATAAAGACCATTTTACAACAATTGGATTTTTTTTTGGTTTTTCTCAGAGATCTAATGGGATAAGACAATGACTGATCAATTAATATACATCCCAAATAATGATACACAAAATTAATCCTTCTATAGATCACATTAAGAAGTTAACAAAAGTCTCCCAAGTTAATAAGCGAGCAATGCCCAATGTCCCCCCCTGAATAAAAACTCTTTACAACATTTGAATTTATGATGGTTTTTATTCGAAAGAAAAACAATTTTGTCTCCGACTTTTATGTTCAAAGATAATAAAACATACCTCTAATTTTGATAAACAAGATTAAGCCCTATTTATTTATTAAAATTATTGGTGAAAAAGTTTGGACATTGCTAGTATGTTTACCAATTAATCAAGATTCGATAAAAGTACACAAAGTTCTTAAGCCTACAAATAAAAGACCGTGTTTATAAAACTTTGGGTACCAGTGTAATTTACAGTCCAATGTCCCCTCCCTCACTGCCAAAACCTTAAATTTTATATTGGATATAAATTTCAATTTTATTCTGTAACAGAAGAAAGCCTTAAAGCTTTTATTTTCATGTTTCTCTCTTTTCTAGATATCTTTTTTTATTCCTTTTTTCTTTAAAACATTGCTTAAAATATTTACAGACAAGCAAATGTAGGAAAAAACGGTCTATTTAGTTCAAACCTTTCAAAAGATTCATGTATTTTTGTATGGTATAATCTTACGACTGTAGCAACTCTATAATAATTACAAGAAAGTAAATTAAGCTAGAAATCTTGTTGGAGGATAGTTTAATTTTGAAATGGTGATTCTTAGGACGATAATCAAAAACTTCTGAATAAGGTAGAAAATCAGAAAGGAAGGGGACAATTGGCTGTTTATTACAATAGTCTCCAAAGTTTTAAAATAACGTTTTCTTATTCGTTGACTCAACTACTCTTTGGTCTTTTATTTAATTTTAATTTGGTTGGTTCATTAAGATGAGTGTTTAAACATTTCAACCACTAATTGTAAATTGCAGAAGGGGTAATTTTGAATATCATCATTGGTGATGTTCTTCAACTTATCGGCCATTGTCTTATCCCTTGAGATCCCTGAGTTCTATTCTAATCCCATAATAAGAAAAAAGCTGAGATTTTGTAAGCTTCGCAACTTATGGATAAATTATTACTTGTTTTCTATTAGAAATCTCAAACTTAATTATTTAGGTATTTTGATTTTTCATTGATTTAAGAATTTGATATGAGAGAAGTTTCAAGTAAATGAACTAATATACTTTAAAAGAATAAACTCATTCCATTTTTACTAAAATATTTCCTGTGCTTTAAAAAATTATTTCAAACATAGCCCAAAGATTCCCTTAAAAGTTGGGTATAATATGTATAGGCTTATAAAAAGTCAATTTAAACATATTTATTCTTCATTTTTTGATACTAGGGTAAAATATGAAGATAATTGCCTTACTCTATGGGGAGTTCTTTGACGATCAAGAAAAAAAATGAAAAGCAATTCATCTATATAACTACTTTTCTCAGTGTAAAGTCCTATATTAATTTTGATGTTTTTGGTCAGACTTTAAAATAATAACTATTTTACTCTACATTTCCTAATGTTCTTTGTCTGATTTGTTCCCTATAACAACACCTAGCAAGCAGTTAGTTTAATATTTTAGTAAATTTAAATTGTTAACATCGTTTAACAAGTTTAGGAGAAATGCAATCTTTAGCAACAGTTCAAGATTATCTGTCAAATTTTATTGATAGATAGATAGATGGATAAACAGATAGATAGATAGATGGACAACCTATAGGTAAAAAGATAGACAGACAGATAGAAAGATGGATATAATAGATGAACATAAATGCAATCTTTGGCAACAGTTGAAGATTATCTGCCAAATTTATAGATAAATAGATAGACAGATAGATAGACATATGGTTGAATAGATAGATGGACAGGTAGATAGATATAAATAGATGGAGATTAAAAATAAACAGAAATGAAATATCTGTTTAATTTATAGATAGACAGATAGATAGATATATAGCTAGATAGATATACATATAGATGGATAGATAGATAGACATTAAGCTATAAAAATTGGAAAGAATTTTAATGAATATAATAGATTTGAAATCTGCATAAAATTTTAAGGAATTTTTATAAGATTCGTTTTTTGTATAATTCTTTATCTATAAGCGCAAATACAAATTAAGTTAAGTAATTTTGACATCTGTGATTGGTGGATTGAAAACTATCTGCGCCCTGATTGGAGAAGCTTAAGTGACGTACATCATTCAACCAATTAGAGCGCAGGTAGTTTCCAATCCACCTATCCTATTGGTCAAAATTTATTAACTTAAATTGGATTTGCACTTTTAAATAATGAATTATATAAAAAACGAATTTTATAAAAAAAATCCTTAAAATTTTATGCAGTTTTCTCATCTACTATTTTATTTATTAAAATTCTTTCCAATTTTTATAGCTTAATAGACATATAGATAGATAGATAGATAGATTTAAAGAAAGACATTATGAATAAAGATTATCTGTTGTATTTATAGGCCGACAGGAAGTAAAGTGATTGATAAAAATCTACTTCAAATTGCATATGCCAAGTTGATGTACAATTGTACATGCAAATGGTTTCTAAATTACTTGCGATACTTGCCCTGCAGGCTTCAAAAATAAAGACAGAAAATGTATTGATTATAGACAAAATCTTAAGTTAAGATTACATGTTTAGTAATTAGTTAATAATTTAATATTCAATAGCCTTGTTTTATATAACACTTCTCAAAACAAGGCCAAATTTATATTGACATTAAATTATATATCTAAGTTTCAAATATTTATAAAGTTTATGGGAGTAATTATGTTTTAAAATCTTATTTATGTAATGTGAAAATGGTGAATAATTTTACTAGATTGGGACACCTAGCGGCAAAATAAGAACTCAAAATTGATGTTAAAACACATGTCTGGTACCTGTTTTTTTAATACTAACGGCTCCGCCCCTAGTGGCCTCTAGGTGGATATATTCATAAATTGATAGAGGTATAGGAATAGGTACATTTATTTTATGGATAGATAGATAGATGGATAAATGGTTTAATTCATTATATTATTTTTAGGTAAATGGGTACAATATGAAAGCCATTCCGGAGATCATTTGCTGCATGGAAACCAGAATACCTACCTCTCTAACCATCAGGTAATGACATCAGGGATCTAAAGGGATAAGACAATGAACAATAAATTGATGTATATCACCAATGATGATAAATCTAAATTACCCCTGATGTAGGGTGTAATTGGACACATTGGAACCAAGCAATTTAAAGTCCCCAAAGTTTTAAGCCAGCGAATGTCCCCTCCCTTCCTTCCTGGATTAAAGGATTCAAAAATGTCAAAAACTGTATTATACAAGAGACAGTAATAACTTTTATCGCATCGTATTATAGACAGCTTTCCGCAATTATTAAAAATATAAGATTAAAACCAGCTAATAAAACTAAAATTATTTTATTTTATTTTAATTTTATTCGTTGAAAATTGTCTGTCATACAATGTTAAACATGATTTTTTAGTATGGCTGAGAACCGGTTCTAATCCAACGGATAATGATCGGTGTCGACACAATACTGAACTGTAACATATCTGATAAAAATTATTTGCCATAGCAAATAAACATTCTAGTTTAAAAAAAACACTATTATCAAAAATTGGTTGTTATTGGGTGTTACGCATTATAATGCTATTTTAGTTGCTTAATTAGAGTCAGCTTGAACTTAACAAAGCATTTGACAAAATATGTTCAATTAATGTATATATTATCCGATGCTGTGAGTATTGGTGCAAAAAATATGACGTAACAAAAAAAATTAGCCAATGAGAGGCCGTTATTGACCAATGGTAAAATTTATAGTGGACTCTCATTGGCTAATTTTTTTGTTATATTTTGTCATATTTTTTGCATCAATACTCACAGCATCTATTATCCTCGTATGTATATATAATATACATACGAGGATAATATGACAGGAGAAAAATCAATTTAGGTTGTCAAGATGGATATCATATTTTGGTCAGTTCGTTCATCCAGTAAGGGGGGGGGGAGGGTAGGGTGACACGTGGTGGATCGTTATTTTAGACAGCTATAAGTTTCACTTTATAATCTATCAATCTATCTAGAACCTGTATCCCGCGCCCGTGGCGAGCAAAGTGCGCTTCCTCCCTCACAGCGTGCATCCGCGCACCGTCTGCATGCGCGTTGAGCTGTACGGTTGTCCATACGACAGCCCCGTAGCCGAGTACACCGCCCCGGTGGGCGACGAGTTCTCGCCCGGCGTACGGCTGGCGGATATATATGACGGCGGTGTGAGTGAGGATGGCGGGGTGTTGAGCGGCGGGCTGGGCCTGTTGACGGATGGCGATTTGGCGGAGGGTTTTAGAATCTCGCCGTATGGTAACATTACAGGTAAGAATGAAAAACAAAAAAAAACACTTTTGTTTAACATCATCCTATAATATAAATTAGAATTGTTTTGCCTGAAGCTAAAGATCTCGGAAATTGTCTTGGGGTGGTTTTAGTCTTTTTTCTCCCCTCTTTCAACATCCTCTAGAGGCTAGGGGCGAAGAAACTTATCCTTGTTTGAAGAATGTAATATGCCAATAACAACTAAACTGATTGATTTCTCCATTCACATAGCTTTACATAAGTGCCAAGATTGTTATAGGATATTTCAAAA
The DNA here is from genome assembly GCF_053477335.1 of Acartia tonsa. Taxonomy (NCBI): domain Eukaryota; kingdom Metazoa; phylum Arthropoda; class Copepoda; order Calanoida; family Acartiidae; genus Acartia; species Acartia tonsa. Next base: position 831,020 of record NC_137263.1, read on the forward strand.
TGGATGGCTTTAAGCTATTTTTAATCTTCGAATACAGAAACCAAGAAAAAAAAAACATTTAGAAGACGATTAAAGGCCCTCAAGAGATTATGACGTCATACGATAAATAACCAATGAGAGGCCAGTATAATTTTTATTATTGGTCAATTATAGTGTATACTGGCCTCTCATTGGTCATTTGACGTCGTAATCTGTTGAGGGACTTTAATCGTCTTCAAACATTTATATATCATATCTATTAAAGAGAGAGTTTTGTAATGGGGGGACATACAGACATACCCTAATTATATAAATATCTTGAGCTGCCAGAAAAAGAAAATGTTGAAGTGAGAAAATGAAATATGAATTTTATTTAACAATATCATACATACAATGAATAAGCATTTGGTGGAACCTCAGAATTTGTTCATGTACAAGTATAGAAACCTTATAAAGCCAAAATTGTGTCCAAAATGATCCATGTGGCGTCATAAAAATGAGGGAGATGAGAGGATTAGTGGGAAAAAAAACCCATAAAAAGAAATGGATAATCCCTCATTTTTATGACGTTACATTGAGGATTTTTCACACAATTTGGACTTTATCTAGAAACCTGACTTATGAATTGGATGAAGGTTAATGTCAGTCGTAAATTACACAGTTATATAACCGTGTTATTTCTTTCGTTGGGACTTATCTGCAAATTATCTGTTCTTCTATTAATTAAATCTACATTGACGGTAATGTTGTTTTTTCATAATTTAAGGTGTATATCAATATTTATCTTTCATTGTCTTATCCCTTAAATCAAGGGCATGATAAGAGCCCCTGGAGGGTCAACTATGTATTTTTTATTCAAAAACTAAAAAATAGTTTGGGCCGTCTAGTCGTCTAAAAATCGGTGTCCTAGAAAGCAAACAAACTTTTCTTAACTATGTTTAAGGTTTTTGAAGATGAAAAAAGTCCCTCAACAAAAACAGCATGTTACGTCATAAAAACGAGGGATTATCCATCTCTTTTTTGGGATTTTCTTTCCTCCTTCTTCTCCTCTCATCTCCCTCATTTTATTACGTCACATGGATCATTTTTGACAAAATTTTAACACAATTTAAGCTTTGTCCTAGAAATCAAACAAACTTTACTAAACTATGTTTAAGGTTTTTGTACACGAACATGGTAAAATCTCTAGGTCCCCTCACATACATATATTTGATTTTGAATTGAAACTGAAATATACAATGAAAGATAAATTATATTGTAGAAACATGGATGGGAATATATATTCAGGTATGACTATGAAACCGATTAGAGGCCACTTTACACTGTAATTGACCAAAATGGTAAAATTTATACTAGCCTCTCATTGGTCAATTTTATCGTATGATGCACTTTACGCTGTCTCCAAACCGCTGAACCGATATGTTTCTTATTTATTGCTTCTAATAAGTCCAGAATGTAATTTTTACACTTAATTTTAAACTAAAATTCAAAATGAAGGATCGACTTTCCCACCCCTTTACCTCAAGTACCCCTAGAGGCCTCTAGGGGCGTAGCAGCTAGTTTTCTCATATATTATTTAGATAGTATTAGGAAAGTTAGGTAAATTATGTACAAATACATAATTACATTGCATTATGTAAACTAATCAACATTCGAGAATATTTATCTTTAATCCTTCATCTATCATTGTATTTTGAGTATTTATAAATTCTGTTTGATTTATTATACATTGAAATTATATTATAAATCTATATATTATTACTTGGATGTTGCACCAGATTTTTATGTAGTATAACAAGGTGATGCTCGCAGCTGACTAAAATAACGATCCACCCTCTTTACCTTATACCCTCCCATAATACAGGATGAACAAACTGACCAATAAATGGGGCCTATATTAACAATATGAATTTAAGACTAATTATTACCCTGATAATATTTCCATATACTAAATCCATTATATTATAGCAAGTAACGTTATTGTAAACGAAGCTTTTCTATATTTGGGGTACGGTCGTCTTATGAAGCAGCTTATAGTGCCTAATAAAAAGTGACGTCATACAATACAAACATCCAACGGTAGGCCAATATAAATTTTACCAAAATGGTCAATTAAAATATATACATGTCTATCATATAGGTTAATTTAGGCAGGTTAAAATTGTTCTATAAATTTCAAACAAGGCCTAATGATTCATGTAAAAGTTAGTAATAATTAAGAAAGAGTTGCATTTTAAATATAAAGATTTATTTTGCTTTTTGATAAAACATTCGTGGTAAACTTCTGTAATACGATGCTATACATGATTTTTCAGTATGGCGTAGAACCGGTTCTAATCTACGTTTTCAAAGCCGTACTGGAAAACCCTTTCAATTTTTTATGTTTGACTGTTATTGTAACAACATACCTCAAACATCTATTCAGAGATCTAAAGGGATAAGACAATGGCCAATAAATTCATGTACAATGTACATCCCCAATGATAATACAGAAAATAACCTCTTATGTAGATGACAATTAATGGTTGAAACGTTTGGTCACTCAACTTATTGAACCAACCAATTGATATTCAATAAAAGTCCTCCAAGTTGTTAAGCCAATAAATAAGAAAATGTTATAAAACTTTGGGGACTAGTGTAATAAACAGCCCGATGTCCCCTCCCTCCCTGGTAAAAATAAAAAAGTATATTGTATGAGTTTTTGTTATTCTATATTTGTTTCTATATCTAAGCTTTTACATACAAAATATATGCATTGGAAATTGGGAAATTGGGAGGGAGGGGACAATGGGTTGTTTATTAAGCTAGTTCCTCAAGTTTTATAATAACATTTTCTTATTCGTTGGCTTGAGAACTTTGTGGACTATTATTAAATTTTGATTGGTTGGTTCATTAAGTTGAGTGTCTAAACGTTTCAGCCACTAATTGTGATCATCATTGTAGAAACACATCAATTTATCGGCCATTGTCTTATCCCTTTAGTTCCCTGAAAAATCACAAAGCTCTAGGAAAAAAAATAACCTAACCTCCAGAAAATATATTTGATTAAAAATTTACTTCGTAATTTGTTAGTATTTAGTTAAAATAGCTTAAAACCATCCCAAGACATAAATTAAGACATAATGGATCTATATGAAGCTATCCTGTTTTTAGTACTCAATCGGTTCAGTGGGTTAACGATAGGAAAATAGGTTAAATATTAAAAATTATCAAACTTTAGATTAAAAAAAAACATCCCGATATATAATCGTAGCACTGTGTTCGTATAACCACTGAACCGAATGAGTTCTCCTTTAAATGGAAGCTTTAATATATTTTGGGGAAGGCTAGCTCACCTAAAGAACATTCCTTAAAAAGTAGTTTATAGAAGGCTAAAAGACAGGTAATGAGGAAAAATTGGACTGTTTATTGCACTGGCCCCCAACTTTTTCTTTTTCGTTGCATTATAAATTATGAGGACTTTAATGCATTTTGAATGGTTGGTTCATCAAGTTAGGTGTCATAAAACGTTGTAATCTACTGAAGGGGTAATTTTGTGTATCTATTGGGGATGTACATCAATTTATTGGCCATTGTCTTATCCCTTTAAAACCTTGCTAAAAAGCATGCAGCTAGTTTGAAAGAAAAGAAATTTAGATAGTAATCACTAAATAGGATAATATATATTTTTACGATTCAAGAGGCGATAGGGCACATTAAAATAACAGTAAAGTTAAAGTAAATTCCTAATGTAATCGTATTATATAATACATATAAGAAAACCGCTTAATTGTTGAGATATATTCTCTCATCAATATACAAGATATCCTATCTTTTAAACAATACTACTTATTATGTATTATGTCTTTTTTCTTTTGTAAGCGAAACTACTTTATTCTATCACTAGCGGCTACGCCCCTAGAGGCCTCTAGTGGCACTTTAAATGTTTTTGTTTGTTAAAGTAAATTTTTTATGTACGATACCACCTTATTTGACGTTGAAGTCTCCCCTAAATTTTAAAAAATTTCAATTTTTTTGTCATTTCTCTTGGGAGGGTGGTGGTACCCTCCCCCAAAATAGTTATAAACCTTCCCGGGACCTATGAGAAGCTACCCTGTTAAGGAGAACCCGATCGGTTCAGCGGTTAGTGAGATCTTTCGGTACAGACACACAGACAGACACACAGTCTGACAAACATCCTGTTACTTTATTATAAGAATTATGTCCATGTTTGTATCCAAAGTTTTATAACCACATTATTCCATTTGCTGGCTAATAACTCTGGGTATTTTTTTATTGAAATTCGACTGGTTGGCTATCATGTTCTAACTTTTAATCAAATAAATTTGTTTATCATCATTTGGGATGTATACCAATTTCTCGTTCCTTCTATTATTAGGCTTTTTATTGCTGCGCTACTTATTAACATAATAAACCTTGTTTTTTTTTCTTTTTTGCTTTTTGTTTCAGCCTCTCATGTAAATAGTTATTTTCTTAAGAAAATCAGAGTTAGAGGGATACGGCAATAGACGATAAATTAATTTATAAAATTTCAAAAAGAGTCATCTTAAAGGATAAGACAATGGACCAGAACTATATGTGGACAATAAACAATATTACCCCTTTTGTAAGTTTTGAAAACAAACAAAGCTATCGAGGTTTAATTGAAAAGTTTCGAATTTAAGAACACATTTACGCAGAGATAAGACGATTTTAGATTAATTATGATTCACAAAATCACCCCTCTTGTAGCATAAAATTATTGATTGAAAGGCTAGAACACTCGACTTAATAAACCAACCAATCAAAATTCACTAAAATCCCCAATGTTGTTTAACCAACGAATAAGAAAAGTTATTATGAAACTTTAGGGACTAGTGTAATAAACAGTCCACTTCTCTCTCTGTATTTATGAAACATTCATAATAAAAAATGCTGATTTAAACTATTTCGGTGCATGGAATTTATTACGAAAAATGTAAGATGTTTTGTTTTCATTAAAATTTTCCAATACTTCCCTCTCATATTTGCTTTATATAATTTTGAGAAAATTAATTATCATTCATTGTCTTATCCCTTTAAATCCCTGTCCCTACATATACATATAAATATATATAGATGAGCTATACCCAGGGAGGGAGGGAACATTGAACATTAATTTATCATCCATTGTCTTATCCCTTTAGATCCATGCCCCTACATATACATATAAATATTTGAGCTATACCCAAGGAGGGGGCGGACATTGAACATTATTTTATCATTCATTGTCTTATCCCTTTAAATCCCTGCCCCTACATACATATATATATATATATTTGAGCTATACCCAGAGAGGGAGGGTACATTAAACATTAATTTATTAGCCATTGTCTTATCCCTTTAGATCCCTGCCCCTACATATACATATAAATATTTGAGCTATACCTTTCCAATATCGGGATAACATTATATGGTGTTCCCATGCACTGGTGTAAAAAAACTAAAGTTACCAACAATTTTTTAAAAACATTTTACTTATTATAATGTAGGCTCTAGGGGCTTTGCCCATAGAGGTATAATTAAATCTTATATACCTACCCAGCCAAAAAAAGGTGAATGGATCGCAAATTTTAACGAATAAATGGCGAATTCGCAAAATTCGTAAAAGGAAAAAAAAATAGGGGAGATTAGTTGTTGTTTTTTTTTTTTGGGGGGGGGGGGTTAGGTGTCCCACTACCCAAGATGTGCCCAAGACCACCACAGGGCAAGTAGGTATATTCCCTGAAGTGTAGAATCCGATCAGTTCAGTGGTTACCGAGATCTTAGGGGTCGGACGGACAGACGGACATACATCATTCTACTTTGTATTATAAATAAGATAATTTTTGAAAGAGATCTAGTTATTAAACGTTCAAATAAAATAAATCAAAGAAAGTAAATGCTAATATATTTTATTATTTTTTGGGAAAAATTTAATAACTACATTTTCGTTGGAACGGATAAACATTCCCATTATATATGTATGTACTTTTGGGTTATTGGATTAAGTAAAATGCCTTGAAATAAGTTTTTAAATTATAAAGCAGTTTATCCTTATTTAAAAGTAACAGGATTTCTCTCTGTATTTACCAAAGGATCTTGCTAACCAACGAACCATTATGGTTCTCCTTTACAGGATAGCTTCTCATAGATTCTGGAAGGTTTATAATTATTTGGGATTAAGGTATCACCATCTTCCCAAGAGAAATTGCCAAAAAAATGTTTTAACGAAAATAGCGCCCCCTAATGGCCTTTTAGATATATTTTAATCAGCTTATCTTATTATAGAGGCCTCTAGGGGCCTAACCAGTTCCTTTACAAATTGTACAACCCCCCCCCCCCCCCAAAAAAAAGTCCACTAAACAATCCTCCAATCCCCTACCTCAATTTCCAATATACTTTATATCTTTTACAATCGGTCAAGCTGTTTGTTTGGTCTTTTGGTACAGATGGACAGACAAACACAAAGACATATTAACCTAAATCTTTAAATTCTAGGGGATAAAAATAGCCTAAAACCATCCAATTGAATTTATAAAGGTTTCCCGAATAGCACAGAGTTGAAGTTTGAAAGATCTTCAACTTCGGACTGAAAAACCTTACTACTTTAACTTATAGGAATATTTATAATATTACAAATACCTACATTCTAAAAAAACATTGTATTTATATATGTATTTATACATAGAAACAATATACAAGGAAATTCCCCCTTAAACATGATTTTGATCCATCATACCCTCCTCTCCTTACTTATCCATACCTTCTATGACAAACTTGCATTCTACCAACCCGTGTCTTTCCCTTTAGAGATTTTAATTATTAACCTAACCTAACACAAAATGAGCATAGAATTTTCTCTAAAAGTGGGTTCGCGGTCCATATGAAAAATGGGGGAAAACGATTTATAGTATAAAGAATACAATACTAAGACAGTTTATTGATTGATAGGTATATAATAATCATTCGAGATATTTTTGGGGTAATTTTAAGACAAATAAATACAGAGTTCAAAGTGAAGCATCTCTATAATCAAGTCTTAATTAATGTAAATATAGTACGCACTATGAATTTTAGAAAATGTGAGAATTTATATGCAATTTATATTACACCTTTAACTTAATAATCTGCAATTATGAACACAGTAATAGTGTCTGACTGATTATGACGTAACAAAAAAAAATTAGCCAATGAGAGGCCCAATGGTAAAATTTATAGTGGCCTCTCATTGGCTATTTTTTTTTGTTACGTCATAATCAGTCAGACACTATTACTGTGTTCGCTAATTATGTGTTGACACTTTAATTGTTAATGTTCGTTTGTTCGTGGGTTGTTCGATTTCAGTGTTAACATTGGGCTGTTTATTACACTAGTCCCCGATGTTTTAAACAACTTTGGAGTTGATTGGTTGGTTCTTTTTGTTGAGTGTTCAAATGTTTGAACCACCTATTATAATCTACAGAAGGGATAATTTGTGTATCATCATTGGGGATGAATATAAATTTATCGGCCATTGTCTCATCCATTTAGATCCTTGAGAAGATGTAAAGAAATAAATTGCTATAAAGATATATACATTGTAAATTGCTTTAACCTTATTTTACCTATGCACTGAGCTTTAATCAAATTGTATATAGCAATAGTTGCTACACTTGTTTTGTTATGTCCAAAATATGCTACAGTGTTTTTTAGTAGTGAAGTTACTCTATAATTCCAAATGCCTGTCAGTCTGTCCGTAAGATACAAAGAAGGGGAAACGTGATTTTCTCGGCCGCTTTACTTTTAGAGTTAGACATATGAAAAAACTAATAAATGATAATTAAAAGCAGTTTGAACTTAAAAAAACATTTGATTACAGAAACCCTTCAGAAAATATTTTTTACACGCATAATCTTTACATATAAGTAAAAGGATGTGTCTGCTAACCGCTGAACCAATATGGTTCTCCTTTACAATGTACCTTCTCATAGTGGGAAATATTTTGGGAGAGGGTACCACCATCCTCCTAAGATATTATGCCCTTCCCCCTCCCAATTGAGGCCACTAGGCTTGTGATAAATTATATGGTAGATAAAGGTTTCTAGTATTTCTTAATTTTTCAGGTCACGGCTGGGTGGGATGGAAGAACAAGCGAAAAGTGCTGGAAATCCAACTGAAGCTGAAGGAAGTTACCCGCGTAAAATATATGCGGATAACCAGCTATCAACAGGCGGATATGGGCATACAGGTATAATCTTAAATAGCCCAAAGCCTACCCTTAACTAACCCTAAACTTTTACTGAAATATTTGGAATTCCCGCTCTTGGACCTTTAAGAAGATTTACTGTAAAGGAGAACCATATCTGTTCAGCGGTTAGTAAGTTCTTTAGTTACCGGCAGATAAACATTCTATTACTTTATATAAGGATTTTTCTTTTTATATTGCTTTTCCTATGGTTTTGCTTAATATATTCAAATTCAAACATCCCCTCTATCTATACAATCGATATATTATTACTTAGAGGTTGCAACAGATTTCCATGTACTCTAATAAAGTGTTGCTTGCAGCTGGCCAAAATAACGATTACTCCCCATTCATTTCCCCTCTAGTTGGATGAACGAATTAACCCATAAATGAGTTCCATATTAGCAAGCTAAATTGACGACAATTTTTTTCCTTTCAATATATCCACATATATCCTATATCCATTTATTCATCTTTTTAATGAATTCAGAAGTCAAATAGTCAACTATTAAGAGGTGGGATAGGCGACATTTTAAAATTAGACTCATACTTACAAATTATTTACCCCCAATAATGATAAACAAAATTACCCATTCTGTAATTTAAAACCATTGGTGGAAAAGTTTGGACACTGTTACCAACCAATCAAAATTGGAATATAAATATCTCCAATGTTTTTAGGTAAAGGGACAAAGAGTCTCAAAAAACAGCCCTGTGACGTCATAAAAATGAGGGATTATCTTTTTCTTTTTTAGGGGTATTCTTTCCCACTTCTCCTCTCATCTCCCTTATTTTTATGACGTCACATGGCTGATTTTTGAGACTCTTTTTCCCGCTTCTTTTTTAGTCAACGAATAGTTTAAATAAAACTTTGGGGACCTCTATAATTTATAGTCAAATTTTAGACTTTCAACTGAGCTTGAAATGTTTTAAACAGTAAATAAGATTCTAATCTAAAATATCTTCATACAGACGCTTATAAAGCAGTATGTGAGAATATGAAAAAAGAGGGAGATATCTGAGAGCGTTTATATGGGGTGTTAAAGACGTAATCTACACCCCCCCCCCCCTTCCTCACATTTTAATTGTATATAGAAATCTGATAAAAATACTTTATATAGACGCTTATAAAGCAGTATTTGAGAATATGAAAAAGGAAGGGAGATATCTGTGAGCGTTTATATGGGGTGTAAAGTATAAATTCTCCCCCCCCCCCCCATTTGAATTGTATATAGAAATCTATTAAAAATACTTAATATCTATAATACAAAGTAGAACGATGTCTATGTGTCTGTTAGATTGTAGCGAAGGATCTCGCTAACCGCTGAACCGATCGGGTTCTCCTTAACAATATAGCTTTTCATTGGTCCCGGGAAGGTTTATAACTATTTTGGGAGGGGTACCACCACCCTCCCAAGAGAAATCGCTCCAAGAAAAACGAAAAAAGTATGTGGTGTAAAGTAGAAAAACCACCCCCTCCCATGGTAAACAAATCCCTCAATTTATCATAAAAATATTTTTTGTAGGGGTTTGGGATTCAAAAAAATATGGCCATCATCCCCTTCAAACTTTAAATACCCCCCCCCCCCCCCCCTCTTATTAAAAAATACAATATACGCCCTGACAATAAAACAGTCGACTATTCAACTTTCAAAGTTTTTAACTATGAAAATCTAATAATGGTTTTTGAGAACAAGTTTAGTATGTTTTTAGAAGCGAAGCTTTTCTATAATTAAGGTCGGTCCGTCCTTCCGGACAAATTTTTATGTGATCTAATTATCCGATTGTTCTGACTTTTGGTATACTGATTTCTGGGACAACAAAGTACAATATTATAAGCAAACCAACTATATAATTAAGTCCTAAAATGTAAGTTTTTCAATAAACATTATCCTGTATCAAGAAGTTTTTCAACAAATTTACTTACAATTTTGCTTTGTTTCTTATTTATTTATATTCTGATTATTCAGTTCTGACACTATACAAGTGTTAATGTCCGTTTGTCCAACAGTTTCAGAGCTTCGCTTTTATGAATGTTGTCATCCTTGTTTTTTATCAACTTCTAATTTTGTAACGGAGGGACGGGACATTGAACTGTAAATTACACTGGTACTTAAATTTTTATACAAATACGTTATCTTATTTAGTGGCTCATATTGTTGTATACTTTTATTAAATATTGTTGGTTCATTAAGTTGAAAGTCAATAATTTTCAACCACTGATTGTAAACTACAGGAGAAGTAATTTTGTGTATCATCATTGGGGATGTACATCAATTTATTGGCCATTGTCTTATCCCTTTAGATCCATGAATTTTGTTTAATATTCATTTTTAAAAGAGGGGATATTGCTTAGATAGAAAAACTATTATCACCCCTAAAGGTTAATTACATAATACCAGGTATCTAAAGGGATAAGACAATGGCCGATAAAATTGATCTACATCCCCATTGAATATACACAAATTAGTCCTTTCAGTGATAATAATTAGTAGTTGAAACGTTTAGACACTTAATTTAATGAATCAACAAATCAAAATTCACTATAGTCCCCAAAGTTGTTGGGCCAACGAATAAGATAACGTTGTCATAAAACTTTGGGTACAAGTTTATTTTACAGTCCAATATCTCCTCCCTCCCTGTAACCAACCAATTAAATTGAAAAAAAAACATAAAATAAACTTAGAAAACAAAAATGATCTTTCAGAACATTAAAATACAAATTAAAATAAAAGTTTTGAATTAAAAACATAAATTTGAATTCCATTTAAAACAAAATTGACTACATCCACAAAAATGTAACTAAAAATCAAATTAAAGATTTTTTGTTTTTATCATAAATTAAGATTTTATTTCCTTTAAACTAGCTAAACAAATTGAAAATATAAAATGCAAAATACATATAGGAAGGTGGATTAAACCTAATTGTAGAAAAGCTTCGCAAAAGACAATTTTCCTCAAAAATTAAAATAAATACCATTTTTAGCCAAGGCTTTAGGCCCCTTTAGGCTGACAAAAGTGGTTTAATCTTAAATAATTTTTCACTTATTATCCACGGAATGCTGTCTTTAATATATACGATGTAATAAATAACTATTTTAAAATGATAGCCTTTTCATTTTACGGGATGTACAGACTGAATAAAACCTAATCGTAGAATTGCTTCGCTCCCACATAATTAGAATATCATTTACAAAAGATAAACTCAAAAACCTTTTATGTCAAATTTCAAATTTAAACTTTTACATTACAATTTTAAATTTAAATTCATCTCTCTCTCTCTCTCTCTCTCTCTCTCTCTCTCTCTCTCTCTCTCTCTCTCTCTCTCTCTCTCTCTTTCTTAATCACGAAAATATTCTATAATTGGGGTATTTTTGTTTGTTAAAATCTCGTTAACCACTGAACCAATCGAGTTTCCGATCTTATGGAAGCTTAACATAGGTCCTAAAATGGCTTTAAGCCCTTTTTTGAAAAATAATTATCTCAGTGGTTTTTGACTATTTTCTGCCCCCCCTACTTCCTCCCTCAAAACAAGTAACACATAGACCAACACCCTGTTACTTTTAAATAAAAATTGCTGCACAAAATATGTAAATAATCGCTCTTGTTTTAAATTCAAAATTTTATGACTATTTAAATTTAAAGTATTGTATTTCTAACCTAATTAAACATTAAATACTTTTGTATAAATTTTAAGTAGGTTGTAATTCTAGACCTTAGCAAATTTTTAAAAGTTTATATTAATGAGTAGCTATCTATCTATCTATATATCTATTTATCTATCTATCTATATATCTATTTATCTATCTATCTATCTATCTATCTATCTATCTATCTATCTATCTATCTATCTATTTATCTATCTATCTATCTATCTATCTATATATCTATCTATCTATCTATCTATCTATCTATCTATCTATCTATCTATCTATCTATCTATCTATCTATCTATCTATCTATCTATCTATCTATCTATCTATCTATCTATCTATCTATCTATCTATCTATCTATCTATCTATCTATCTATCTATCTATCTATCTATCTATCTATCTATCTATCTATCTATCTATCTATCTATCTATCTATCTATCTATCTATCTATCTATCTATCTATCTATCTATCTATCTATCTATCTATCTATCTATCTATCTATCTATCTATCTATCTATCTATCTATCAATCTATCAACCTATATATCCAGGTATACCAACAGATCCAGCTCCGGAGCCTGAATGCCGCCGGTCAGAGTGAGGTGAGCGTACTGCGGCCCGGGGCTTCTATCCGCCCAGGGGTAAATACACACACCATGCTGACTAGTGGTAATAATGAGAAGGGGGAAATTGTTACAGATCTGCTCACACTCAACTTTCATTTCGCAGGTATTGTCTTTGTTTTCAAGTTTACAGCTACTCTATAACCTATAGGGATCTAAAAGGATAAGAGATTGGCTCATAAACTGATACAAATCACTGATGATGATACACAAAATAACCTCTATTGTAGGTTACAATTTAGACATTCAACTTAATAAACTATCCAATCAAAATTCAATAAAATTTCCCAAATTTGTTTAGCCAACAATTTAGAAAACATTATTTTAGAACTTTGGAGAATAGTGTAGCAGTCCTATGTTCCCTTATCCTTGATAACTTAGGAATTAGCAGTATGCTCATCAATCCTTTAATAGATCCTATTTACTCCAACAGTATGTCCAAAATGTCTTTAATTTTACCATATTATTGCTGAAAACCAAACCAAGACTCACAATAGCCTAAAACCATCCAGTAAAATGTGTAAACCTTACTAGCTTATATGTACAATTGGATAAACTCTTACAAATTTAGTAATCTATCATTATTCTATTTTCTAAATTTCTTATTTTTTAGACAAATGGATCCTGCTATCTGAAATAGAAGTGGGCACAGATGACCCAAACCTGGCAACCCACAAAGATTCCACTCTGGCAACCCTGTCCAAATCAGCTGATACAACCAAAAGCGCTCCAAAATCTCAAACAACAACTCCCGCCAAAAATACAAATCTGCAAAAAGAGGAAGGTATAGGGAATAAACAAAGGAAATCAACTAATGTAGGGGTAGGGCAAGGGCAGGAGAAAACAATATTTGCAGAAAGTGACAGGAGTGATGATCTAAAAAATATAGAAAATGGTGATATTAATGAGGAGGAATCAAAAACTCAAGAGGATGAAGATCAGTTTGTAAAGGTATCATTCATCTATCTATTTATTTATTTAATCTAAGCATCTATTTATCTATTCTTATTAATCTTTTTATATTAAACAATTAATTTATCTACTTAACCATCTTCCACCCATTTGATCATAAATTAATCCATCCACAATCTATTAATCCATTCAAATATATGTTGTTCATCCATCTATATCTATTCATCTTATTTATCCATCCATCTAGTTTTCTCTCCAAATATTATAACTATCTATCTTTCTATAGTTCTATTTAATTATCTACCAAAACAATCTTTCTATCAAACTCACTATATCATTCTATCATATCTACATATCTATTATTATCTATTTTTCTGTTTATCAATCTATAGTTTCAATGTTTTATTCTATCTAGGAAATCATGGATGATGACAGTTTCCACGATGTTACCCAAGATGACGTCAAAGAAGTAAATAGAAACAAAAAGAAACTTCTACCAACGGTAAGTCAAATTTTAGTTGTCTCGGCCCTAGCCTCTGTATGAGGGAGGGGAGGTTCTGGAAAATAGCCTAAAACCACCCCTAAGGCATTCATAAATCTTCCCCTAATAGTAAAACTCATTAAGACCAACAATTTTCGAGATCTTTAGCTAAGGACAAACTCATGTTATATTGATACTAGAGGCCTCTTTGGCCAATTTTTGTATTGGCGCGATTTCTATTAGGAGAGTGGTTGTACCCTCAACTAAAATAGTTATAAACCTTCCCTGGACATGTAAGTCCAACCGTCAGTCAGATATTAAACTAAATTCTGACAAACATCCTGTTACTTTAATATACGGTTAACAGGTAGAACTTTGGACAAAGGTCGAGAAAACTCTGGTATCTAAAGGGATAAGACAATGGTCAATCAGTGTAAATCCCTTAAATAATGATACAGAAAATTACACTTTCTGTATATTACAATTAGTGGTTGCAACGTTTGGACACTCAACCAAAAGAACAAACCAATTAAATGTCCCCTAAGTAGCCAACGAAAGGTATTATAAAACTTTGGGTACTATTGTAATAAATAGCCCATTGTCAACTCCCTTCCTGTTTTAACTATTGTTCTTTTATTTTAGGAAACCGTAGAGGAAAAGTCAGAAACGTATATCGGTGTAGTTATCGGGATCCTAAGCGTCACAGTGGTACTTTTGTTGACCGTCATCATTATGATTTTGAGGAAAAATAGATCCAAAATATTCTCAAAACATTCAAGTAAGTTTATTAACATTAGGGGTCTAAAGGGATAAGACAATGGCCGATAAATTGATGTACATCTACGATCAATATCACACTAAATTACCCCTTTTGTAGATTACAATTAGTGGTTGAAACGTTTGGACACTCATCTTAATGAACCTACCTTTTAAAATTCAATAATAGTCTCCAAAGTTGTTGAGCCAACGAATAAGAAAACATTATTATAAGACTTTGGGGACTAGTGAAGTAAACATCCCAATGTCCCCTCCCTTTCTGGATTATCATGATCTTGAGGAAGAATAGATCCAAAATATTTTCAAAACATTCAAGTAGGTTTTATTAGTAGTTAGAAGCTACTCTATAACTCACTTTGTCTGTCCGTCAGTATGTCCGTCATTCTATGATTTTCTCGACTCCTATTTAAGAAAGACATTTGAACCTTTTAGTGAAGATTCCTATGACATATGCGAATCTAATATTTACATTGTTTTGTCTGTTTGTCTGTCGTTAATGCTAAAATATTCTCAAAACATTTTTAGGTTTTATATTACTAGCCCCTACTTTCTAGGGGATCTATATTCAAGGTGTAAGAATGGGGGCCGAAAATAGCCTCAAACAATCCCAAAGCTTCAAAGTAAAATTTTAAACTGCTTAAAATCATCCCAGGATCTATGTGAAATGTTCAGCAGTTATTGAAATTTTAATAGACATTCGATAAACAGACAAACATCAAGCTACCTTAGTGTCTTTTGGATGTACTGACCTACTGACATTTAAAGTTATCTACAATATATATTCTATCGTTTAAACAATGTTTTCTATTAGGAGTATAACAGCAGAATTTTGACACATGGTGAGCTGTGACCCTGCTGTTATTCTATTCATACAAATTGCCCTTAGTTCCGTACTTATATATCTCAGGGAAGGAAAGGGCAATGCTAGTAAAATAATCAAAATGGATTTATAACTACTTGAATCTTACACTAGATTTTCATGTACTATAATAAAGTAAAACTTGTAGCTAGTCTTCCCCATACCCTCCCCTCCTAATGGATCAACGAACTGACCAATAAATGATGTCGACATACAAAGAGGTCTTAAATAATATCATCCACTGCCCTATCCCTGACACCCTAAATATCTCCTATCTATAGTTCAAAGGCTTTGGGTTAAATGTGGAAAATCAGTAGGGAAGGTATATAGCATAGATGCATAAAACTCAGAAATTTTAGTCAGGGAGGAAGAGGACATGTGAATGTTTATTGCAATAGTCCCCATAGTTTTATAATAGCGTCTTCTTTTTTATTGGCTTCCAACTTTGAGGACTCTTGTATATTTTTGATTGATTGGTTCATTAAGTTAAGTGTTCAAGCTTTTCAACCACTGATTATAATCTATATAAGGTGTAATTTTGTTTATTATCATTGGGAATATACATCAAATTATCGGCCAGTGTCTTTTCTCTTTAGATCCCGTATTGCCCTCTCCTGACCTGGATAAACCTTACTTGTACAGACAACCAACTATTTTATCATATTTTTTTATTTTTTTTGTCAATCTTTTGATGTTAAAGTAAGTAAAATGATTCCAAAGATGTATCCATCTCTATATATCCTATGATATAGAGTAGTAAGGTTTTTTAGTCTGAAGCTTAAGGTCTCAATAATTACTCAACTGATTGGGTTCTTTTTTAGGTAAGCTTCTCGTAGGTCCCGTTATGGTTTTAGGATGTTTAACTTTCAAAATAATTGCATATGCACATCAATTTAACTTCCATTGTCTTTCCCTTAACTTGATTTTAAACCTCTATAACTAATAACTCTATCTATAATATTATGAAAGAGAACTGAGCTACAAATAATAGATATAGAATACGTGGATATTGTCAGATATTCTCGCTTATAAACTTATAAAGACGAAGACCAAACTGCATAACTTTTGTGTCACTTTTGATTCATGTGACGTCATATAATGAGGAAGATGAGAGGAGAAATGGGAAAGAAAACTCCTAAAAAAGAGATGGAGAATATGACGTCAAAAGTGGTGCAAAAGTTATGCAGTTTGGTCTTCGTTCTTATAAAATGTTTCTCTCAGATGGCAAATATAACAAGACCCCCCCATCCCCAATAATGACTTTCCCCTGACCAATATTCAAGAAATATATAAGCAAACAAAATTGATAAAAAAATTTCCCTGTTTCAATATCCAAATATTCTATATCCATTGTGCCAGACCAACCCCTCTATTTATCAATCAATCAAAAACCCACCCCTCACCTAATGGCCCTCCCCCTGGGATTAATTTGACCTCCCCCCCCCCCCTGAAACCACTCTCAATAAATTTGAAATCTATATATATCATAATTCTGTATTTTATAGATTGTTAGGGTTGTAACAGTGTTTTGATTTATTGCAATTTGCTGGAGGGAAGAAAGAGGTGTAGATTGATTAATTTGACAGTCAAATATAAGCATTATTAAGACAAAATATACTATAAATGTTTCAACAAAGAAAATTGTTAAATATAGTAACGTTTTCTTATTCGCTGATTAACAACTTTTAAGTAATTAATTTCATTGTATTTTGATTGGTCTATTCTCAACTAGAAAAGTTCAAACTTTGTAACTTATAATTTATAATCTACTGAAGGGGTATTCTTGTTTATCATCATTAGGGATGTATACAGTAATTTATTGTCCATTGTCTTACAACTTAAATTCACACAAGTTGAAGATAAAAGGATGTACAATAGGCGTTTATTGAATGGTGATTGGTTGGTTCATTTAATTGATTGTCCAAACTTTTCAAACACTAATTGTAATCTACAGAAGGTTTAATTTTGAGTATCATCATTGGGGATGTGCATCAATTCATCGCCTAGTGTCTTATCTCTTTAGATCTCTGGTAATATTGAACGGAGGAATCCTTGTTTTTTTTCGTGCTAAGCCTAAAACTGATGAGGAATTATAGGAATTTTGTAAAGAATCTTAGGTTATGTTCAATAAATTCCAAATAAATAGATAGATAGTTGGTTAGATGGATAGATAGAAGGATAGTTAGATAATTTTAGGAGTTTTTAAAAGAATGTTATATGTTTAAAAAAATCTAAATAGATAGATAGTTGGTTAGATGGATAGATAGAAGGATGGATATTTAGATAATTTTAGGAAATTTAAAGAGAATCTTAGGTTATGTTCAATAAATTCCAAATAGATAGATAGTTGGATAGATAGATGAATTGCTAGATGGATAGTTAGATAATTTTAGGCATTTTTAAATGAATGTCATGTTCAATGAATTAAAAAAAAGATAGATAGAAGAATATATAGATAGATAAATAGATAGATATGTAATTGGAGATATAGGTAGATAGTTAAAAAATATATTTTTCTTTGGTTCTATAAATGTTCAATATACTTACAAAGAAATAGATGGTTAGATGTTTAAATAGATAGAATGGTATATAAATAGATAGTTAGAAATCAATAGTTATGTTAAGAATTCAATAAAATACCAGTAATGATTAGCCTAGTTCAGTTATAATATAATGATAGAGGCGTGTACAGGGTTTTTAGATGGATGATTAATAGATAGATAGATAGACAGATAGATTGATAGATATTAATAGATATGTTAAGAATTCAATAAAATACCAATAATGATTAGCCTAGTTTAATCAGGGATCTCAAGGGATAAGATAATCAATAAAAAATTTATGTACTGTACATCTCTATGATGATACACAAAAATACCCTTTCTGTAGATTACACTCAGTGGTTGAAAGTTTGGACACTAAACTTAATGAATCAACCAAATAAAAATTATGAAATATCCCAAAGAATGGAGACTAATGCAAATAACAGCCCAAGTTCACCTCCCTCCTTTGGATAATACAATAATGATTCTGGCGTGCACAAGCTTTTGCCAGGGGGTGAAAAAAGGGGAAGGTATGCCATTCTAATTTCAATTTTCAAAGGGTGTGTAGGCACCCCCGTACACTCCCCTTACGCTCGCTTAAATCAAAGAAACCCTATGCTTTAAATAGTGAAAATAAAATGAAAAATAAAAAAAATTATAATTAATGGAATGGCCTTAGGAATGATAATAAAGAACTATAAAAACTGTTAAAGAAGCTTAATTGATCACTTCTCAGAGATCTAAAAGGATAAGACAGTGGCCGATAAATTGATGCACATCCCTAATGATGATACACAAAATTATCCCTTCTGTGGATAACAATTAGTGGTTGCAGCGTTTGGACACTCAACTAAATGAACCAACCAATTAAAGTTAGATAAAAGTCCACAAAGTTGTTTAGCCAGCATATAAGAAGACGTTATAATAAAACTGTAATAAACAGCCCAATGTCCTTTCCTCCCTGCTCACTACTACTATAAATGTATAACTAAAAATGATTTAAAACTTTAAAATACTTTTCTATTAGGTCTGTGTAGTTGAGTTGTATTTTCAAGTTTGACAGCTAATTATGAAATATCATGTCTAGAGATGGTTTTATATTGTGAATTAGATAGATAGATAGATAGATAGATAGATAGATAGATAAATAAGTGAATATGGTTGACGGCTAATTATGAAATATCATGTCTAGAGATGGTTTTATTGTAAATTAGATAAATAGATGGATAGATAATTAAATAAACAAGGATGACAACATCCATAAGTAGCGAAGCACAAAATTTCGTGGATGGGAATGACCGTCATGGTTGTTTTCTTCAAACAATTGGAAATTTAATTTTGATATCTAAAACAGAAAAAATTTTGAAAATCGGATCATAAACACCAAAGATATGGGGAAAAATTAAAAATTTAAAAATAGCCAAAACCCTGCAAAAAGGCAGTCTGACCATTATTGTTGTTTTCTTTAAACAACGGGAAATTTGATTTTGATATCTATAACTGAAAAAATTTTGAAAATCGGTTCATAAACACCAAAGATATGGTGGAAAATATAAAAAATGTAAAAATAGCTAAAAACCTTCAAAAAGGCGGTCTGACCGTTATTGTTGTTTTCTCCAAACGACGGAAAATTTAATTTTGATATCTTTAACTGAAAAAATTTTGAAAATCGGACCATAAACACCAAAGATATGGGGGAAAATGTGGAAAATTTAAAAATAGCCTAAAACCTGCTAAAAAGCCGTCCGACCGCCAATGATGTTTAATAGTTAATTGTGCTCCTTAATGATGGGAATGTTGTCAAAAAATTTCAGAATTCTATCTTTTATAGGAGCTGAGTAAATCCCATTTCCCCCATAGCGTTACGGACTGACTGACGGACTGACGGACGGACAAAGTGAATTATAGAGTAGCTTCGCTACTAAAAAAATATGGTTGACAGCTAATTATGAAATATCATGTCTAGAAAGTGTTTTAGTATAAAATAGATAGATCACTAGATGGGTGGATAGATGGATGAGTATATTCACAGGTTGATAGATGGATAGATGCATTAATAGTTATATAGATATATTCACAAATTTTATATAAAATTCATATTTTGTTTGTAAGTACACCTCTTAGACAAATATATCAATAGATGGATAGATAGACAGACAGATAGATGGATGGACAGATCGATATATATATATATATATAGACTTTTTTGTCACCTAATTAAGATAATATTAATGTCTGAAGTTTGAAAAGCTAATAAATTAAATAGATAGATAGATTAATGGATGGATAGATAGATAGATAGACATATAAATAAATAGATAGACATATTTGACACCTTAATTAAGATAATATAAATGTCTGAGCTGAAGTTATAAAAGCTAATAAATTAAATTTGACTTTCAAATCTGAAGAAATTAAATATTATGTCAGTTTGTCAATCTTCAAAGTAGATGAAATTCGGGGAGGGAGAGGTCATTGGACTGTAAATCATATTGGTTCCCAATGTTGTATAAACAAGCTCTCGTATTCGTTGATTTACTAATATCAAATATTGATTGGGTTGTTAAAACTAATAGTGTGCAAGCTTTTCTACCAATAACTTTATTCATAGTGAATGGAAGAAAAAATAATGTGGATTTTTTTGTTGTTGAAAAAATAACGTGTTTTTGGTGAAATAGGTTGGGTTAAGCAAGGCTTTAATAGTTCTTGCCTAATAGGATTAGTTACACTTGCATTTTTTAATTATTAAAGGCCAAGCAAATGCGTATTTTGTTTAGTTTTAAATTTTTGGGGAAAAAAACGTATTTTGGGTGAAGTAGGTTGGGTTTAGCAAGGATTTAATAGATCTTGCTTAATAAGATTAGATCCACTTGTAATTTTTTTAATTCTTAAAAGCCTAGCAAATGTAAAATAAGATCTCTAAAACCGAAATTATACATTTTTTTTTTATTTTCAGTGTTCAAAAGCCCCACAAAGGTGGGGGGCAAGGGGAGCCTGACCATGAAAGAGATGCGTCTGCGGCTGAGCCCCATGAAACCGTACACCACTAGCCATAGCGGCGGCGGCGGCACTCAGCGGCCGTTTGGCGGCGATTTGGACGACTCGTCGGACACGGAGGAAGCGTCGCTGTATCAGGAGCCCTTGCGGCTGTTGGATAATAGCGATGGCGGCGGCGGTCAAGAATATAGGTAAATATATTGGGTACTTGGGTACCAATGGGTAATTTACAATCCATTGTCCCCTCCCTACAGTATTAAAAGCATGGGATATAAAGGGATAAGACAATTGCCGATAAATTGATGTACGTACATCCCTATAAATGCTGATACATAAATTAGCTCTTCTGTAGATTTAAAGTCAGTGGCAAAAACGTTTGAA